>NC_084499.1:14710698-14781210 GCF_030035675.1 Rhineura floridana | reverse complement strand
CTCCCCTGTCCTACCCCTGCCGGGCTGCCCTGCGGTTTTGCTTTCAAACTATACAGCGAGAGCCAAGGGAGTGCAGGCAGAATCCGTCCATACAAGGAAATCCAGGACTTGCAAGGAGCAGCGTGAACTGCCACCGCCGAGGATTCGAGCATGGAAAAGCCCACTTAGAGCAGAGGTGGGCAAACACATGTGAGTGGTGGGCGGGGCCAGAGGCAAAAGTAGGCGGAGCAGTGGATGTGAATTCTTTCTTTACAGCAGGCTTGTTTTGACATACACTTGCGTAGCTCTCTCTGTCCTCCATTCAGGCAAGCCAGAAGCATTATTATTATTATTATTATTATTATTACATTAGTGAATGTAACATGCAAAAATGCATTACATTTGCAAAAAAAAAATGTGTATATCAGGCAAGGTAGCATACGAATATATGCTTAATAGGAGAAATTTGCATTACAATGTGGGTAAATTTTTTAAAAAAATCAAACTGACGTGCAAATGTGGAGAACTGAAGTTAAGACTGCAAAAATGAAACACAGAGAAACCAAAATGGACAGATTCACCCATCCCTGGTGCAGGAGACACCCTCTGTCATGCAGAAGTATGACTGGAGGCTCTCGGGAAAAGCACTCTCTGAGTATAAATGAGCCTAATCCCTAGCAATGTGCTTTTCCCAAACTCTCCTCTGTCAGGCCGCGGAGAAGCTCTTTGGTAAAATGAGACCGGGCTTGCCCGCCCCCGTGTTTATTTATCTAAAATTATTTAACTATGTCACCCTACCAAGATCAATCTGCCATTGACAGAAGCAACCTATCCTGCTGGCTGCCTCGGTCTCCCTTTGAGGGGACTGGGCAGGTCTATGCCGCTTTTGTGTGATAGAGCGCTGCCTCCCCCATCCCACCACATGCGCCAAGTGCCTCCCAAATTCAGTGCACATGTTTGAGTTGGTGCCATCTGATCCAGATTAGAGCCAGGCCCACGCTGGGATCCTCTGGCCGCCTCTCGATTCTAGCTGCGGTTGGCCACTAATGCACTTACACAGATTTCCTAATGAGAAGGCCTCTCACATTTTGATATATTATTATGTCTGAACTTTTCTCTCTCTCTCTCTCTCTCTCTCTCTTTGAAAGAATCAATGTGTGGGGAGGAGCTTCCTGCTCTATAAGAGCTAGAGTGCCAAGCAAATCTTATAATGTATGAACCAACTTTATCGGGCCTTTGAAGAGGGCAGCTCTTTCCCACCCACCCCCATCTTAAAGGGGTTTGATTTCCAGGGCCGGCTCCAGGCATGCGGGGGCCCTTGGGCATCAGGTTGCCCTGGCCCCCCGGTAGGTGGGTGCGTGTGCACGCATGCGCCCTCCCCACTCCCCCCTCACAGCCCCCCTACCTGTAGTCTTTACCATTGCCCTTAATGAAGATGGCGGCCACGGTTTCCCTAAGGGGAATGAAGCCTCCGCCGCCATCTTGGTTGATGGCACACGTGCGTGCTACGCGCGCACATCTCTGCCATCAACCAGGATGGCGGCAGTGGCTTCAGTACCTTAGGGAAGCTGCGGATGCCATCTTCATTAAGGGCAATGCTAAAAAGCCAGCTGACAGGTAAGTGGGGGTGTGGGGGGGGCACGGATCAAGGAAGGGGAGCGGAGGGCCCCTCAGGGGCTCCTGTAGCTCCGGGGCCCTCGGGCCAGTGCCCAACCTGGCCACCCTTTAGAACCGGCCCTGTTGATTTCAGACACCACTGGTCCCTGGAATCGGCTTCCTGTATCAAAGTCTGTGGGCTGGTTTGCACATGACGTTGTTCAGGTTGTACACCTCAAGTAGTTGTGTGCATCATGCGCAAGTGAGATGAATACATTTGTTGTTCTGCCCCTGTTGGTCCCTGGCATGTGGCCCCCAAAAGGTTGCCCAGAAGGGGGTGTGGCCCTTGAGTGGAAAAAGATTCCCCACCCCTGCTTCAGAGCACTAGAGCTGATCACAGCTCCCTGTCTAATGGCTGAGACCTGGGTTTGCTGCAATGCAATTAGTGTAAAAGCAGCCTCCCTGCACAAGACTGAAACGAGTCTCCTTTACCCTGGCCTTTGGCACCTGAGATGTACGGATCCACGTTTTGGATGCTGAATTTTAAAGTGACCTGCCCTGGGACCTGCTGGTGAAGGTAATAAATAACAACAACAACAATGTATACTATTACTACTACTAGTAGTACTACTACTACTACTACTTACAGAGCAATCCAACTTGCTTCAGGTCAGAAGGAGGAAAGCCAGCAGAGGAAGAGCTGGCGGAAGGGGGTACCACATCCTGTTGCTGCTCAGAGGCCTCTTGGAGGGGAGGGCACTGGCTATGTCGGCAAGGCATGGTGGAAGAAAACAAGATCAATGTTTCCTTCTGCCCCCCTTTTCCCGGCGTATCGGCTGCCACAATGGAGGACCATGGGAGGGAGTTGAATGGGACCTGGATATCACATAAGTCCCCACCCCACCCCCATATGCCTCGTTTGTGGGCCTTCCACCGGCTTTCTCCAGTGCCCCTTACACTGGGCTGGGCTTCCCCAGCAGACTTCCAGCTCCGCTGGGATGAGGAATTTATGCCAGCATAGCTTGGCTGAACTGGGCTTCAGCCGGCTCAGCCAGAGGTCCCCCATATCCAGCTCATCTCAGCCTGGCATAAACGGCAGTTAGATTGTGCTCTTAATGAGGAACATTGAGGCTGAGGCATAAACAAATTGTACAAGCCCAGAATGGAAGGGAATGAATGGGGGGGGGATTTGTAATTATACCTGCTGTTATTAAACTCAGGGCCAACTCTGAGTTTGAAGGGGCCCTCAACAAAGTGCCCTGTGGTGATCTCCCACCAGCGTGGGTGAGCTCCAGCAGACATACCCAACGGCGACAACAGCAGCGGGTAACAGCATTTCAATCTGAGCCTTGAAGGGCATAGAGAGGTGAAAGAGGAAATGGGACAGAGTGCCCTTCTTCCAACTTTCTCCTTCAGTTTTATTACTTTTCAAGGGAGAGAAAAAGTAAACACCAGCATCTCATGACCAAGGTGGCAGTAAATGGGGAGGGAGGAGAGAGAGAGAGTGTGTTCAAAGGCTTTATGGACAGCAGGGGGGAAACCTTCAAGGGCATCATTGCACTCACGGGCACCATGTTGGCAATCCCTCCTTTCGATGCTAGAGTAAAATACATACCGTAAAGAGAGAGAGAGAATTAACAACATGGTATTGGATGTTTCCTTAGCAATGTCTGAACTTACTTTGTACTGATCTGAGCATAAGAACAACCAGATGCCCCAATGGGAAGCCCACCAGCAGGACCTGAGCGCAAGAACACTGTCCCCTCCTGTGGTTTCCAGCAACTGGTATGCAGAAGCATCCTGCCTCTGCCAGTGGATGGAGAGCATAGCTATGAGGATTGGCAGCCATTAATAGACATTAGTAGCCATTAGTAGCCATGGATAACCATCCAGTTGTGGTTTTTACCCTTGTATTTTCATTTGTCGCCATTGTAGCAGAGCTTGGAAAAGTTACTTTTTTGAACTGCAACTCCCATCAGCCCAATCCAGTGGCCATGCCGGCTGGGGCTGATGGGAGTTGTAGTTCAAAAAAGTAACTTTTCCAAGCTCTGCATTGTACTTGCCTATTCATTTTGAGAATAAGAATAACAATCCAGCAGCAGCTCTGTCCTCATTTGCCTCTGGCCACCCTAAGCCAAAAATACAAAAGGCATAGGAAGAGCCCTGCTGGATCAGACCAGAGGCCTGTCTAGTCCAGATGCCTTTGAGAAGCCCAGGAGCAGGACCTGAGTGCACCTCCCCACCTGCATTTTCCAGCAACTGGTATTCAGAAGCATATTGCCTCCAGCAGTGGAGGAAGAACATCCCCGTCGTGGCTAGTAGCCTGGGATAATGCAGAAAAAGAATGCAGCAAGCAGCAATTGACTCTGTATTGCAGTCTCTCACGTGGAACACGGCTGAACTTGAGATCCCATCAAAGTGGGTGTATTGCACTCCTACAATACCCAGAGGGCATAGTATGTATCGAGCCAGTAGCCACAATGATAAATGTGGAGAGCAGGTGTTGTAATGTGCTTTTAGGAATGTTCTCCTGTTTCCAGGAAAGGCAATAGCCAAGCATGAAGGACAGCACCATGTTTGTTTGTTTCTTAGGCCTCTCTAAGTCACTGACTCGCATCCCAAGGAAGCATGCAGGGGAAAATAGCACAATCCTGTACTTTCCTTTACTCAGAAGTGAGTTCCAGTGAATTCAACAGGCTACTAGAGATGGAAAGATTTCTGTTTTGGATCTCTCTGTTTCTTCTTTTTCCAGTCTGAGATTCAGTTCTCCACATTTCTGTAGCAAATCCTCATGAAAATTCTTCAGCATTTTAGTGCGAATTTCTCCTAATAAAGCACATTTTTGTAGGCAGTTTTGAGTAGCATACACAGTTTTGCAAGCAAATTCTCCTGATATAATGCATTTCTCTATGATATTTTCTCTCCTATATCCATTTTACCCACACTTTCCCCTAATAGAGGCATTTTTGCAAATGTTGCTTGGCTGGAGGACTGCGTCGCAAAATTCGGATAAGTACGGATTTTGAATGACGGCTGTGTTCCGGTTTTCAGATTGTTTCGGAAAGTGCAAGTTTGATCCATTCTGTTTTAAACGAGAACTGAATCGAATTTCTCCCCTTCCTATATATCTTATGTACGCTTTCCTAGGAGTAAGCTCCACTGAACTCAACAAGAATTACTTTTGAGTAGATACATACCAGTGACTAGTGGAGCGTAATTCTAGTTTTGCCCTCCTCCTCTACAAGGGCAGAACTGAAGAGGAGGAACCTAGCTCAATGGTAGAGCATATGCTTTGCATTGCAGAAGGACCAAGGTTCAATCCCCGGCACCTCCAGGTAGGCTCTTGGCTCAACCCCTGGAGAGCTGCTGCCAGTCAGCGTAGACCAGCCTTTCCCAACCAGTGTGCCTCCAGATGTTGTTGGACCACAACTCCCACCAGCATTGCCAATGGTCAGGAAAGATGGGAGTTGTGGTCCAACAACATCTGGAGGCACACTGGTTGGGAAAGGCTGGTGTAGGCAATACTGAGCTAGATAGACAAGTGGTCTGACTCAGTATAAGGCAGCTTCGTCAATTCCTGTGTTGTAGGTAAGACATTTCCACACCAGCCTGTGGTTTTTTTTTTAAAGTCATCATGAAAATTCTTCAGCGGTTTAGTGCAAATTTCTTCTATATGTCCATACTTTTGTATGCCATGTTGCCTGGTGTACACCTTGTTGCAAACTCATTTTTCCTCGCAGAACCTTTTTTTTTTTTTTGTCTGTTATCTCCACAAATATCTGCATTTTGAAGCCTTTTTGTACACATGACGTGGCTGCAGAAACGAACTGCCACTATCTGGAGACGTGCACATTTTGAAGGATGGCTGCGCTTCGGTTTGCATATTATTTTCGGAAAGTGCAAATTAGGTAGTTCTCCTTTAAATGCACACTGAATTGAATTTTCTCTCTCATCCTTTCTTCTACAAGGGCAAAACTGAAACTAAGGAGGACACTGGCAGCCAGAGCCACCCTCTGGACCAGGGGAGGCTGCTGTATTTGGACGAATGGGGCACTGCCCCACCAATCTCAGCACAGAAGAGGACTTAGCTTTGCCTGCCATTGGCTCTGGCTCCACCGACTGTTGGGCAGCCTGCCTTCTGCCCTACCAGTCTTCATGGGCACTAGCCGCCACTCCCCTGGGCTGGTTGTAAGTAAGACGGCAGGCAGGCTTGAAGGACTCAAGACCGAGTTTGGTGGGCAATGCCCCATTTGCCCTAAAGGACCAGCTTCCACTG
Source organism: Rhineura floridana (assembly GCF_030035675.1). Taxonomy (NCBI): domain Eukaryota; kingdom Metazoa; phylum Chordata; class Lepidosauria; order Squamata; family Rhineuridae; genus Rhineura; species Rhineura floridana. Next base: position 14,775,359 of record NC_084499.1, on the reverse strand, counting down.
TGTCCGTGGAGACTTCCATGATGATTAACTAGTTTCTAGCGGTTTTGTGGTTCAATGAGCAAATGGAACAGTAATGGTGCTGGTTCCATGTTTTACATTCTTTTTTCCAGTTGAATTCTAATTTTAGTTGCCGGTTGTTGTTGTTTTTCTTTTAAGTGTATGCCAGCCTGTGCTGACGGTTGGCTCCCAAATTCTGTACCAAGTTTCCTGGGAGTAAGCTCCATTGAGCTAACTTCTGGGCAGACACATATATTAGACATTGTATAGGACTGCACTGCAAATAAATAAATAAATAAATAAATAAATAAATAAATAAAAATAAAAATAGATTGTCCGCCGACAAGCAAAGACCTTCCTATTCCAACAAGCCTTTGGAATTGAAGGCTGTTAAGGATAGGGCGTGAAGGGTGCTGCATTGCTAATGTCTATTATATCATTTTTAAACTAGTTTGAACTTTTTAAGCTATATGTGTGTATGGTTTTAATATTGGAAATAGTTTAATCTTATTTTAATGTAGACTTTGTATGTTTTTAATTATATGTATTTTTTATCTGGAAGCCTGCCGTGAGTTCCAGTTTTGGGAAAATGGCGGGGTATAAATAAAGATAAGAAGAAGAAGAAGAAGAAGAAGAAGAAGAAGAAGAAGAAGAAGAAGAAGAAGAAATGGGGGGAAACCACAGTTCCCATGATTCTTTGGGGGAAATAATGTGCTTTCAATATGAGTACACAGCATATAGAGGGTGGTTTTGGGGTGTGAGTGGGGGAAAGGAGAGGGTCTTGAATGTTCCTCTTGGAATATTCTCCCTTTCCCTTTGAGAAATCAAGGACTGGGGCCCTCCAGATGTTGTTGGATCACAACTCCAGGGGCTCTTGACCCACTGGCCATGCTGGCTAGGGATCGGAACCTAACCACACCATCAAACCATTTGCACCATTAGGTGCAAATCCTAAACCACAGTCCCCGAAGCAGCAGACTGAACGAAGCTCCAGCTGGGCGATATGGCAGCCCTCCCTGCGAAATAATAATAATAATAATAATAATAATAATAATATGAACACCACTTGTAAGTTGAGGATAACTTCTTCACTGCACGTGGCAAAAAGAGAATGCCTCTGAGCCCGTACAAAGCGCCTTTCTCTCCCAGCCACTGATTCACCACAAGGAAGCCTCCAGGATACCCAAGCACAAGCCTTCTCTTCACACCAATTTAAAAGGCTCCTTTAGATGAAAGGGAGCCAAGGAGGTTACGGTTGCTCTGAGCAGGTGGTTGCCCTCCAGCTCCAGGTGCACTTGGATTAGACTCTGTTCCTAAATCCCAAAAGGTTTCCCGGGCCACGTTCCAAAACTCAGATGTCCCCCCCTCCACCCAGCCCACTGTGGAAAAGAAAGGGAAAAAGCATCAGAGGCTTCAAATAAACATGCGTGACAACTCATACAATATCTTTCAGGGGGGACATTGTGGCGTTGGCTGCTGAGCCAGCTCTAGTTAAAGGGTCACTGGCTAGCTCCCTTCCTATGGCAATAAAGCTTCCCAATCGCAGGCATCTCTGCCTCCTTTCAAGACCCAGAACAGGGGTGTAGTCATCCAGGGTCTTGGAGGGGCTTAGACCCCTTGCTTTTTTGCAAGCAGGGTGCCTATGTCTCCAGCATCCTAGGAGCCAATCGGCATAAAAGGAGAATGTGTTAGCCACTGAGAAGAGTCTTCTAGAATGCCTTTCCTTTCCTGCTGAGTGAAAAGAGGTGAGTCAGCCACTGACAAAACTCTTCTCAGTAGTTAACACACTCCCCTTTCATGCCGATTGGCTCCTAGGGACGTCTGTTGTTGTGCGAGAAGGTATTAACAAGGACAGAGAAGCAGAAAGCAGTATTCAAACCTGGCCAGGTTATTCTATAATATTAGGTTGTATAATCATAAAAGGGGTATGGCCGTGAGGGGATACTGCTATGATTATCCTGAAGGGACCCTGCACTTCTGAATTTGCCACTATACTCCTGACCCAGAAATATGACTACGTGTTAGAACGGCAAAAGGTCAAGCTCAGATACTCCTTTAAAAATAATCCTGAGCAACATGGGCTGTTGGCGTTTCAATTCTTGACGAATGAGGTTCAGTCTTTCGAGAAGCCCGTCGTTGAAAAGAGAGTAAGACGGCTGGATCACATCAAAAGCCCATCTAGTCCAGCCTCCTGTTCTCCCAGTGGCCAACCAGCTGCCTGACTGGGAAGCTGGGAAGCAGGACCTGAGTGCAAGAGCACTCTCTTCACTTGGGATTTCCAGCAACTGGCATTCAGAGATGGAGGAGGCATGCAGCCATCACGGCTCGTAGCGACAAGAAAGAAAATGATTGTGCCTTGTGTTTCTGGTCTTCAGGAAGTGTGCGTCACTGATGAAATAGCCAAGATGCACTGATCCACACACAAGAGGAAGGTGTCAGCAGCCTTGAGGGGGTTCCCTTAAAGGGGGAACCCCTAAAACAGCCCAAGTAGTCACAGAATGTTGAGTGCCTGTTTGGGGAGGGGGTGCAAAAAAAAGAGGGGGGATGGATGACTTTTCTCACGGCTAAGCCCTCCATGTTTCCAGTTGTTCCCACACTTTCCAACACCAGCTTTCTGTCGTCTTTTAGACCAGTGGGAACCTTTTCCAACTCAAGGGCCACGTTCCCTTCTGGGCACCATTCTGGGGGGCCACATGCGAGCAGTGGGTCAGGCAGAGCAATGAATGTACCTTTCCCCTTTTGCAACGTAGGCTAGTTTCTATACACGCTCCCATGCACCTCTTTCTGTTTCACATCATGCCATGCACGTTTCCTGTGAAAAGAAATGGGTGAAGCTGTCCATTTCCGCTTCTCTCCCTGTGCAATTTTGTTTCTGGGGAAAAAAGTCCTCATCAAGAGTCATCAGCCTCATAGCGCAACGTTCTTCTAATATACACCTTCTTGCATGCAGTTTTGCCTGACAGGCGCATTGTTGGAAAGCATTCTTGTATGTTATTTTCACTCAAACAGGCAAGTTTAGGCACACTTGCCCCTAGCCTCTGCATTTTTGTCAGAGCTCGGAAAAGTTACTTTTTTGAACTACAACTCCCATCAGCCCAATCCAGTGGCCATGCTGGCTGGGGCTGATGGGAGTTGTCGTTTTAAAAAGTATCTTTTCCAAGCTCTGGTTTTTGTGCACATTCCTTGGCTGGAGAAAAATTTGGAGAAGTGCGGATTTTGAAGAATTGGCTGGGTTTGGGAAACTGCAGATTTGGCAAGTTTGCCTGTAGGGAAGGGCCATAGATCAGTATCATCTGCCTTGCACGCCAAAGGACCCAAATTCAATCCCGGGCATCTCCAGATAAGGCTGGGAGGGACTCCTGCCTGAAACCCTGGACAGCCACTGCCGGTTAGTGTAGACAATACTGAACCAGATGGAGCAATGATCTGACCTGAAGGAAGGCGGCTTCCTATGTTCCTATGTAAATGCGACTGAAACAAACTTCCCCTCCATCCCTAACAGTGAGAAACACACATGGCAGCCAGCTGGCATGAAAAATGGGGATGGAAAGCACGCAGGGAAGCGTCTCCAACCCTCACCTGGCCTGTGGTTCTATCGGCTGCTGGTGATGCATAAACATGACATAACCTTATCCCAGGAGTGGCATGCACTTTCCCCCAGGCAGTTTCATTTTTACGAGACATTTGGGGGAGGGCTGAAGCACTTCAGTGCTATAGGCAAATGTGCCCCACTGGGCAGAAATTATCTGAGCTTTCTTTAATCTTGTAGCTTTATTTTCATTTTATTTTTTCATTTTTGCACAGTGCACCGAACAAAACCAGGCAGATGCTTAAAAGGGTACCAAAAAAAAAAGGCTGCGAGGTTTTGAAGTCATGCCAGCAGCAACTGGAACCAGCAAAAAAGCCTATAAAAACTCTCTTTTTATTTTTTTTTAAAAAAAACAATAAAAAGATGAGTAAATTGAAGCAGCAATTATTTTCAAAAGCATCCAGGTTACAAAGAATTACTCAATTGCCAGGATTTGCTCTGAAATCAGCACGTTTTTGTTGCTTTGACTATGCTGTTTGTTAGTACTAGCTTTTATTATCACTATGATTATCATAAAGTTTGCTGCTGGTTATTATTTTTATTGCTATGATTAAAAACTATTACAAAAGAGTTGAGAAATATTCCTTTCTAGGTTAGTTAATGTAAGGCTGTTTTCTTTTTGCCAGGAAGGAATCTTCCATCTTTGGGCTGTATATAACTAAATTCTACTGTGTGTAAACCCATTCAGTGCTAGTCCTACTCTGAGCAGGACTTAGTTGAATACCACCCACTGGAAATAATGAGCTCTAAGTTAGACAAGCCATCGATTTCAATGGGTCTACTCAGAGTAGATTAACATTGTATACAACCCAACAGTTCAATCCTATGCATATCTACGCAGAAAAAATCTCCAATGAAATCCATGGAATTTATTCCCAGGTAAACGGACACAGCATACGTCTGCAAATAAAGGAAGAAATAGATTATTATTCTATAATGTTGCCACTTTAATATCAGTGCTAATAACTGTACTGGCCTACTTTAGCAGGCTGTTGCAAGCCTTACTCAGTTTATGTGTGCGACATCCTTTGAATTTTTCTAAATGCATTTGGCTGAACAAACCATAGATGCATCCTGTGATAACAAACATTGGTACAGTAGCCCAATGTGCTTAGTGTTGAAAGTGCAACAGCAGGGATCATTCAGTTTGTAAAGTAAGGGTTACTTCTCCTGATGTTAAAGTCAACTAGCCAAGCGGGGGACAGATGGAGGCATTGCTTAGCAACCAAGCAGAATGTCATGATCCTCGCTGAGGCTGCACGTTCTCTGATTAGATGGAGTTTTCCTCTGTGTGTTTGCTTGAATGTCTCCCTGCTATGTACAAAACCTGAACTAAGAAAGACAAAAGCTCTCTTCCTTTTTCCTCGGATTATACACTCAATTGTTCAGTAAAGTGTTATCAATACTTTTCTCTCTGGACTCTGCCTGCATTATTTAAGTGACTTTGCTCACACTTAGAAGCCCCCTTCAGACCTTCCTGCTGAACACTAGTATGGTATAAGGGGTTAGAACATTAGGTTGCATGTCTACTCAGAAGGAAGCTCCACTGGGTTCAATGGGACTTACTCCCAGGTGAGTGTGTATTGGACTGCAGCTTTAGTCTATGACCTTAAAGACCAGGGTTCAAATCTCTGCTCAGCCATGAAGCTCACTAGGTAACCTTGGGCCAGTCACTGACTCTCAGTCTTACCTACCTCACAGGGCTGTTGTGATGATAAAATGGCAAGGGGGAGAACCATTCATACAGTCTTAAGTTCCATGGATGAAAGGTGGAATGGAAATGTGATCATAAATAAAATAAATTGAAAACAAGAGAAGGTTGCTGAGTGGGGTGGAAAGGGACTGGGATGTTAGGGGATGTCTTCAGCCAGAATGTCTGAACAGAGCTACAGTTGCTGATGGAAGATGGATTTGAACAAGTGCCAGAGAGCCAAAGATCATGAGGACTGACTGGAAATAGCATTCAGAAAGGAGGTGAGGTGAAGCATCCTCGGAGCTTGAAAAACAGGTAAGTGAGTGGAGGCTTCCCCCAAAATATATACCCAACAGGGATCAGCATCAGCCAATCCCCTTCCGGAGGGGTGGAGCTATGCAAAATGGCAGTGTTGCCACAGCAGCAACCCCTGCTGGCTCAGACCAGCAACTGCAGTGGAAAAAGCCATTTTCTCGGATCGAGGCAGCAGAACGCCTGAAGTTAACCCATGGGCGCAGCTTAGAAAGGCTCTCATTTTAGAGTCCAAGCATTCAAGACCTCTGCTCTTTCTCTCTCCATACCCACACAGCTTGGAGGACGCAAAGAGGAGGCCTGTGGGTTGCCAGCATTGCATAAAGCTTTCCCGTTGCAGCAACAAAGCTGATGCGACTATAAAGGAAGAGGAGAGGGACAAAGCCTTTGGCACAGTCGGCCACGACATTCCGTTCTCTCCCGGCTGAGCAATATTTCATCCTGAAGCATGCTCACAGAGGGACAGGTGCTGGGAACGTTGACATTCTCTCCCCCAAAAGAACCGCCTGGTGGATATTGTTTGTGGCTCTTTCCCGCCTCTGCGGTGTGAGTGTTCCATCTCCCCAGACCAGCAGGGGGAGAAAATAAGGGGGGGGAGGAAAAAACCCATCTATGGAAATGTTTGGGAGGCCTTGCCCCCAATTTCTTTTCTCCCACCTTCCCCCCCTTCCAAAAAAATTGGACTTCTTTCTATCCAAAGGCACTTGGAAAATCACCACTACTCCATCAACCATGCAAGGAGTCCCCGAAGGCAGACATTCTACAGGAATGGGCCTTTTGGTGATGGTTGTTTTTTTTCCAAGGTTCAACATATTTGGGATGGTTGGTTAGGGCTCAAATGAGATTAAGGTAACCTCCAGCTGAACATTTGTCAGGCTGATGAATGAAACAAAGGAAACCACTTGACAGGTCGCCGGTTGTGTGTGTGGAAGGCCCCTCCCTCCTCCACTGCGCGAATGCAGGCGCCCGGGCAAAACATAAGAAGCTGCCTTATAGCCAGCCAGACCGTTGGTCATCCAGCACAGTACTGTTTACACTGACTGGCAGAGGCTGTCCAGGGTTTCATGCCAGGATCTATCCCAACCTTACTTGGAGATGGCAGGGATTGAACCTGGGACTTTCTGCATGCAAATCTACCACTAAGCTATGGCCCTTCCCCAGTGACTGAGGCGTTATTCCCTTTCCCCACACACATACCTTCCTGCATTTCCACCACCAAGCTCAACACAGACTAACGTGAACCAGGGCTCCGATAGGCAACCAGAACAAAAGAAACGGTAAATCCTCTTCCCGGAGGAAATGTATTGTCTATTGGATCATCTCCTGGCCTGCAAGGAATACCTTCACTTAGCCAAGGAAGCCATCTTGGGTTCAAGTCTAGGTTCTATAAACACAGCCAGAGACAGAGGGAGCCAGACAGAAAAACAAAGCTTGCAATCCCTAAGGAGGAGGATTAAGGTTTATGGGTTTTTTTAAAAAAAGTGGAGAGGGGGTTTCCACAGGCTATAAGGCTCTTTCAAGCGATTCCTAATGTAAGCACCTGGACAACACAGCGAACCTGGGGAAAATGCATCACGCTTTTCATATGGACCTCTCTGAGCGTTCGAAAATCTGTCTCTTCTGCCTCCCGCAACTCTGTTTGGCTTGGATGGTTTGCCAAGTTGAGTCGCTTTAGTTTTGATTCTTGTTTCCGGGCATCACCCATCAACTCCATGGATGGAGAAACTTGGGGGGGGGGGCACATAGCACTTGTGGGGGGGTAGAGGAAAAGTGGGTGGAGCAATGAATGCAAATTTCACCTTTGTACAGCCATCTAGTTTCTATACACAGATTGAAAGGCACCTAGCCTTCAGAATTCGCCCTTCTCTGAAGGTTGCAATTTAGTTCCATGAACCAAAACAAAAATGTGCATGAAAAGACATATAATTAATGGAAATAATGTGAAAAATGCATTTGTTCAGGGAAAATGGCTTGCCAAAAAACAAAACTGCCCGTTAGGAGAAATTGTGGATTTTTAAAATTGTTCTTTGCAAACTGAGGCAGACATGGAAAACAGAAAAACACTGAAATGGCCAGATTGGTCCATCTCTAGCTCCAGACAAGAGTATGAATAGCATTGGTCCCTCTAGCTATTTTTAGCAAACTGGAAGAAGCTGATTTTTCTGATAAGATGGAACGGGTGTGGCCTTCACTTCCTATCCAGCCCTTGCATTCCACAGGAGGCCCCTGGCTGCCGTGACCTCTCCCGACATGCCCTTGATTCCAATTTTATAGTATCCAACTGCAAAAGTAAATGGAAATGGCCTGCCTTCAAGTTGATCCATAGGGTTGATGCACAGGGTTTTCATGGTAAGCGGTATTCAGAGGGGGCTTACCATTGCCTCCCTCTGAGGCTAGTCCTCCCCAGCTGGCTAGGGCCTGCTCAGCTTGCCACAGCTGCACAAGCCAGCCCCTTCCTTGTCTGCAACTGCCAGCTGGGGGGCAACTGGGCTCGTTGGGACTATGCAGCTTGCCCACGGCTGCACAGGTGGCAGGGCACGTCACCCCTGAGCCACTCACTGTGGGGGTGATCTTTAGCTGGCCCTTGACATCCAGGAGACATGAGCAGGGATTTGAACTCTCAGACTCTGGACTCCTAGCCAGGCTCTCCTCCCCACTGTGGGCTTAATAGCGTTGTTTTTACTGCCAAATAAGACTGACCTATCAGGCACCCTTAAGTCCACCCATAGTTCACTCATTGCGCCAGGGAGTTCCAAGGACAAGGCACTATTGGGTCCGGAGATAATCTCTGTGGCCATTGAATAATTTAAAGGGTAATTCAGTGGTCAGCAAATGTCAGGCCTCGATAATTCCATAAATCATCAAGCCAAACGGTCCCTAAATTGCATTACGCAATGGATTTCACACCTTCCCCCCTCCTTTTTTGCCTATTGATTCTTTTCCCCATCGATTGCAGTTGGACAACCTCAGCGCTTTGGTTGTTCCCAGAATGATGGGTACAGCCACGAGAGCGATGCCTCCTCAGCAAAACTCGTTGGCAGAAGGGAGCACTTACAAATGAGCCCTCATCCCATTTTAAGAAAAGATCCTCACAGCATCAAAGCCCAACGGAGCTACATGGCAGAACAGCCAAAGTAAATCTCAGCCGTGGAGAAAAATGGCCCAGACGCCACCAGTAGCCACAAGGAACTCTGCTGTGAACGTGAATCCCTTTCTGCAGGAAAGTAAATTGTCACAGATCTGGCTCAAAAAGGAGAGAGTTGCATGGGAGAGAGATTCTGATCAGCTCGCATTTAAAGGCAAACCTACCTTATCCATCCTTCCCCAAACGATACACAATCTGAAAGGCAGCCGTCCTTCAAAATTCACCCTACTCCAAATTTTACAATACAAAAGAAAGGACTTCTTCATGCAGCGCATAATTAAACTGTGGAATTCGCTCCCACAAGAGGCAGTGATGGCCACGAATTTGGATGGCTTTAAAACAGGATTAGAGAGATTCGTGGAGGATAAGGCTAGCAGTGGCTACTAGCCCTGGTGGCTGTGCTCTGCCAACATAGTCAGAGGCAGCCACAGGAAGGGAGAGCACTGTTGCATTCAGCTCCTGCTTGCAGGCTTTCCATGAGCATCTGGTTGGCCACTGTGTGAACAGTATGCTGGACTAGATCGGCCACTGGCCTGATCCAGCAGGCTCTTCATATGTTCTCATGTTCTACAACCCAGTAATATATACAAAAATGGTAGGTTAAAGCATGCATATATATAAAATTCCCCCTCCTCCCGCAAACCACTTGAAATTTGCTGAGTCTTGGTAAACCACGTAATGAAAAAAAATTGTTCCAACAATGTTCTCCATTAACTAACGCAGGGGCTCTTTCACAAGTGGACGGATGAGTTTTAACGATGTGGAACAGAGGACTGCAATGCCACTCTTACCCGAGTGGGAACTCATTGCACAATGGGTTTGCAATCGATTGCACAACAAATTACCAGCAACCTGCTTATGCATTCTCTTGCACGACAACGTCCTCTCGGCGCAATCTCAAGAGCAGGACAGGTCTACTGCAAAATGACTTTACCTTAGTGCTCCATTCAATACAACCTTTTGTTTAGCTTCCTCACTTTAATTTATGGTTTTGATGGATTGCCTATTTTTCTTAGATCATGATATTTTATGTAGCCCGCCCTGGGACCATTTGATGCAGGGTGCTTTATAAGTATAAAATCAATATTAAATTAACCCATTCACCTGAGAGTAAGCCCCACTGACATCAAGGGAAGAGCAGGATATAAATTTAACAAGGAAGGAGGAGGAGAAGTTGTTGGATTCCAACTCCCATCCAGAGCTTGGAAAAGTTACTTTTTTGAACTACAACTCCCATCAGCCCCAGCCAGCATGGCCACTGGATTTGGCTGATGGGAGTTGTAGTTCAAAAAAGTAACTTTTCCAAGCTCTGCTCCCATCGTCCTTGACCTTTGGCCATGCTGGCTGCGGCTGATGGGAGTTGGAAGTCCAAAGCATTTGGAGGGTACTAGATTAAGGAAGGATGTCCTACAGCCTCACAACAGACATCTGCTTATGATCCAGGCTGCATTCACACTATACATTTATTCCACTATCATTTCACTTTAAGCAGTCATGGCTTCCCCAAAGAATTCTGGGAAGTGTCATTTGTGAACGGTGCTGAGGATTGTGAGAAGACCCCAATTTCCCTCGCAGACCTGCAGTTCCCAGAGTTCGCTGGGAAGATGGATTGATTGTTAAACCACTTAACAATTGTAGCTTTCTGAGAGGAATAGAGACTTCCTAACAACTCTCAGCACCCTTTATTCTTCCCAGGATTCTTTGGGGGAAGCCATGACTGTTTAAAGTGGAATAATAGTGGAATAAATGTATGGTGTGAATGTGGTCCCAGTCATGACATGTGCCCCACCCCCACCCCATTTTCCATCACAATAATCCTCTGGTGTAGAAGAAAATGGAGGTCAAAGGCCCAATGTCAACCATTGAACTATACATGGGTCGGCAGAGATTTGAGCTGAGGTCTGTCCCACACTCACATTATTACACCACCATGGGCAGTGAAGGTGAAACCTGCCCTCCATCACTGACACTCAGTGTCCAAGCCCTCACTGACAGGGATTCCCCAGTTGGGGGTACAACATGTCCCTCCACACATCTACCCATCGTGAATGCCAGGCATTTTGAGTATCATAATCGTCCTACTTTGCTGACGGGACATCATTTGAAAGTCATCAATTAATTCTTTATTGGGAGCAATGTCTTCAGTTCAGAGCCTTGAGTGGGATGACTATTTCTCAGGGGATATTTGTCCAATTTCAAAGGCTAGATTGACAGTGTCTGAAAACTCCCATCCCCAAATTTGATGGGGAGGAATGGAATGAAGCACAAGCACTTGAGTCTTTTCACAATCCGCCAAAGCAATCCTGCTCAGAAGCCGGGCTGAGAACTCTTTCCCCATCGTCCGAGGCTCAAGGGCTATCCAGTCAGACAAAAGGAAGACAATTGGGTTTAGAGGCATCCCAAGACACATGGTTTATATTTTGCCTAAGCTTCTTGAGCTGTCTTGCAGACCATAGGACTCGGGGAGAGCTTTCAGACACAAAAACTATGTGAGGAAGTCCCGATTTAGATACAACCTAAGATACATCCGCAGCTATTTGGTGCTTCTGAGCAATCTGTATCGAATCGGGGACTGATTATATTAAAGTATTACGTCCATGTTGCGTTTAGAAATTTTCAAAGACATCTTTGGGAAGCTGTTACGTGGAAAATTTAAGTAACAGGTTTAGATCTAAAGGACAAGAGGCCATCTGTACAAACACAGCATCTCCTAGGCCTATGGCCTAACTCGCTTGTAACTGCCATACCAATATTGTTGGGCTTTGTTTCACCATAAATGAAAGACATTTTTCAGAGTTTCTTCTTTATTAAAACAGACATAGAAAAAAACCTTGGCATTTCCTGTTCACCTCAACATTTTCCCCTCTTCCAAAAAAATAAAAATAAACAGAAAGGTACGGTGGATGGATAGCTGTCTTCCATAAAGGTGCTGGATGCCTGTGTGCGACAAAAGCTTCTCCACCCCATCCATCCAGTAAAGAGAGGGAGGGCTGCTGGTTTGGATCTGTGCAGTAGAGTTGCTCCAGGTCAGTGGGGGTTGGTCTGTTAGGGCGAATGGGGAGCTGCCCTACCAAGCTCACTCTGCCTTCAACCAGACCCAACCTGCCTGTCTTCATATTTACAGCCGGTCCTTGGCTGCCAGCTTCCTCCTCCTTACTCTCAGTGTTGCCCTTGTAGAACTCAGCAGGGAGGAAGATGGGGACAAACCAGAATTAATTGCCTCTGTCTGTTATTGGCTCTGGCTTGGCCTCTTGTGGGCTCTGGCTCCGCCCACTGTGGGGCTCTCTGCCTTCCGCCCCACCAATCCCAATGGGTGCCAGTCACTCATCACATTGCTCCAGGTGACTTGAGTGCATCATCGCCAGACATCCCGCCCCACCTTTCCTCCCAAACTTGGAGCGCCTTCCCTCCTAGCTGTCCATTTGCTTCCATAAAATTTTGTGATGGCTGGTTGCTTTAAAAAAAAAATCTGCTTGGTTCAGTAGCCACTCAGCATTCTGTGCTCACTAAGCACGCTCAGTACCCTTTGGGCTGTTTTGGGAGTCCCACCCAAGAGTTTTTTCCCCCTCTTCTTCTGAAGACTTTTCTAAAGCCTAATGATACCTCCTTCTTGTGCACGGGTGGTGGTGTTTGGGGTAAGAACATCAACAGCACTCATAGGCAGAACATCAGAGATACATTATGTAGGCCAGGGGTGGGGAACATTTTTCAGCCAGAGGGCTACATTCTCTTCTAGGCAACATGCCAGAAATGGTCAAGGCCAAAGGCTTAAAAACAGGTAGAGCAATTGGTTGTAAATTATACCTTTGATCAGGAGGCTACTTTCCACCCAGGCAACCAAGAAGCACTATCAGAGTTCAAAAGCACATTCCAGACAGGCCAAAACACTCTAGGATGGGGGCAAAACTGGGCCAATGAGGGGGTGCAGCTGGGGAGTGGGTGTAGTCTTGGGAGAGTCCTGAGGGCCACGTAGAGAAGTCTGGAGGGCCACATTTGGCTTTCCAGCCTGAGGTTCCCACTCCTGATTTAGGCAATTACATGTGGGTTTGTGCCAATATTGTGCCCGGAATTATTTGCAGCCATTTCATTAGGATGATTTAGAAAGGGGTTAGCCTTTGTTCCTCTTGATTGCGGAGGGGTACAAAATGCAACTTTCTGGCTATACAGTCCGAAGAAGCACAGTTAACAAAGGATAGGCCAACAGAAGCATCACTCTTGGGAAAGGCCACCCGGAGACCTGAGCGTAAAAAGCCAGGTACAAGGCTGCCCCCGTGTGGTCAGCTACAACAAACATACTGATAACGAAAGAAACTTTGTGTTATCTGCCAAATTTGCAGCTTTGAAACTGTGTTCCGGGGAACTCTGGGGTTTCTGAGAAGCTAACCGAAAGTTCCCCGTGCAGAAGGCCAATAAAATAGTGGACAAGCTTCCCTGAAATTCAGCTATACATCCGTCCCCTGAGACGTGCAGGTGTTCAAAAGTGTTGTCTATATTGGCGGGGGGGGGGGCATCCTCAGTGGGTCCCGACAAGCCTGAATGTCAGTGTGTCCTTAGCTAGTTCTCAGCTGAGAGCAAACCACCGTTTAGCTGCTGGACAGGATTCTGTTGGTCAAGCAAGCCGCGGCTTATTCAACCATGGCTTCGCATTATGTGCGAACCAAGCCGCTGTGTCAACATTAGCAGCGTGCCAAGGGTAGAGCCGTCCCTTCCATTAGGCAGAGTGAGGCAACTGCCTTGCAGACAAATGATCTGGGATGTCACAAAAGGGCAGAAAACTGGTAGTTACTATTGCTGCATTTTTACTGCCAGAAAAGGGGAGAGGGGATTTTTCTGCTTCTGATGCCAAAATAATTTGACTGGGCTTGGGTACTAAGCACCTTGAAGAGGAGGGAGGCACTATTTAATGTTTCTCCTCATGTTGTGTGGCCATCTCTGCCTAGGGGAATGATGGGAAATTAAAATGCAATAAACAAAATATAGCAGCATAAAGCACTCTTGATCAATGTGCCAGGCAGCCATAGTCTCTTCCAGGATTCTCCATTCCAGTCCCTCCCCTCAGTTTTCCAGATGCCATGGCCATTTAGCATGGCATACTAAGTCTTTCTTGGGGTTTCTTTACTTACCATCGGAGTTTGCTTTTAAAGGAGTGATGCTTTTATTTCTTTTGGGGGGGGTAGATTTTTTCCAGTATTATTCATGCAGGATTGGAATGCAAGGCACATCAAATTCAAGAGACAGTAAAGGAACAGAAGGAGAGGGGGGAATGATGGCCCGTTCACAAATTGAAGTAATCTCTGGGTGCCTAAAGTATCAGGAACTGTCCCCTGTCCCCTGTGGTGAACTGCATCACTGCAGCTTCTCACGGAAGTATCAGGAACTGCGGACCACTGCCCCATGTGGCAAGCTGTAATACTACAGCCTCTCAGTGAAGAACCTTCTGGGCTGATGCAGGAAGGAGCATAAGAAGGCTTCCTGTCTCCGTGGAGCTTTGTGGGAGCAACAAGGTCTCCTTGAGCTCTGGTGCAGTGTCTGGCCCTGGGTTGTTCTCTGATTCTGCTTCCCAGTTTGCCCTCTGACCCTGATCACACTTTGGCCTTGACTCCTGGTTCCCAGCTCCTGACTTGCTCCAGTCCACTGCCTGCAACCCAGCCCTGACACAAGGTCACCAAGTGATAAATTTGCCTGCATCAGTCAACTCTTAAATGCACTTCAGTCTGGGGTTCCCCAGTCAGTTCAGTCCTCCGTGCTCCCAACTCTCGCGTTTTATTTCTCTGGCAATTTTGCAAAAGGAGCAAAAAGAAAGATTTGGTGCCCTTGGGATTTGCGAGGGGAGGCAGTTAAGCAGCCACACCTGCCCGGATCCCCTTTGTATGCAAAGATCATGACTGACTCTCTGAGCCTTCCTTTTGAATTAATGACCAGCTGGATGAATCAGTTTGGCACATTAACCCCAACTGATCATTAATTTCCCAAGAAATGGTCTGCGTTGAGGTCATGACTGTTGTTATAACCCTGTGTGTTGGTGAGGGTTTAAGATATGTTTGCAGTCAAAGACTTGCTCCTGAACCCTATTGGGGACCCCTGGCTGCTCTGTCTAAGGTGTTTCAACACCATAGAGCTGACATGGTGTAGCTCAAAGATGGGTGATCTGTGGCTCTCCAGATGTTGCTGCTGAACTGTAATTCCCATCACCCCAATCCTTCTCCACGCTGGGTGGGGCTAATGGAGCTTGGAGCTCAACATCTGGAAGGTCATCATTTCCTCACCCCTTGTGTAATGTTTAGGGCAGCCTTTCCCAACCAGTGTGCCTCCAGATGTCGTTGGACCACAATTCCCATCTTTCCTGACCATTGGCAATGCTGGCTGAGGCTGATGGGAGTTGTGGTCCAACAACATCTGGTTGAAAAAGGCTGGTGTAGGGTGTCAGAGTAAGATGAGGAAGACCAAGTTCAAGTCCCCACTCAGGAATGAAGCTTATTGACCAATGGTTAGATGCTGGCTGGTACACATGGCACATTTAAAGCCCGTGAATTCCTCCAAAGAATCCTTTACATTCATTGCTCCACCCACTTTTTCCTCTGGCCCCACCCACCCCCCAGCATGCAGACCCTGAAAGGGTACCCAAAATAGAATGCCATCCCCAGGCTGAAAAAAAAAGGTTCCTCGCCTCTATGAAAACAGAAACAAGAGCTGAAATTGTGACCTCTTATTCAGCTCGTGTCTGGAATGAAAATCAATCCAGCAAATAGGATCTGAATTTCCTGTTGTTCTTGCTTTCGGTTTGCAAATGACATGCAGTTGATGATGTTTTTTTTCCCCGCCCACATTTTCATTGTGTTTCCTTTTCACTGAAAGGAATGGGATGGAATAACATCATGACAATGTAACTTAGGTAATTTTACCACAGCAGACAGTGAGACGAATAGCATAGTTTTTGGTGGAAGATGGACTTCAGCAGAACAGAAACAGTGCTGCATGCAATGAATACAGGGTGGAACAACGATGCCTTTTTACATTTCTACCCACAACTGCAATATGCCCTCCAGTGGAAGCTGATCCATTTGGGCAAAGAGGGCACACTGCCCCATCAACCCCAGTCTGCCTTCAGCCAGCACCTACCTGCCAGCCTACCTACTTACAATCAGTCCAGTGGATTGCCCTAGCTGTCCGCTTCCTCCTCCTTGGTCTCAGTATTTTCCCACCTAGAACTCAGCAGGGCAGAGGACAGGGAAAAAATTAGAGTGCTGGCTCTGCCCATCATTGGCTCTGGCTCCACCTACTGTTGGCCTTCTTGCCTTCCACCCCACCAGTCCCAATGGGTGCTAGTTGCCACTAATGCACTCAACACAGAGTCAGACTGGGACCCGGCCACATGTCAGGGAAGGGCTATGCTGTGAACTAGGAACCAGAAGCCATGGGACGAGCCACTAATCAAAGGACAAGTAAGAGCTGAAAGGCAAACCAGGATCAAGGGGCAAGCCACACACTGGCACCAAAGCATAACCAAGAATACATACGAACATCAGAAGAACCTGCTGGATCAGGCCAATGGCCCATCTAGTCCAGCATTCTGTTCTCACAGTGGCCAACTACATGCCCATGGGAATCCCATAAGCAAGACATGAGCACTCTCCCCTCCTGCAGGTTTCCATCAACTGGTATTCAGGATCATCCTGCCTCCAACAGTGGAGGTAGGACATAGTCATCATGGTTATTGGCCAGACATTCAAGAACAACTTGCTGCTTGAGCAATACTCAGCTAGAGCAGGAAGCCCTTTATATTCCATTCCGCCCAGAAAGAGCCAATGGCCAGCCTGGGTGGGCAGAGTCAGTCCAGGGCTTGAAGATTTTTCCTGAGGAAGGCTGCCACTGCAGTTCAGAGGTTTGCCACATGGGGCAGCTACCCCCTGATCCAGTAATTCCTGGAATTTTCATGAGGATTTTTTTTATTAAAACAATTGCAAATTGCTGCAGAAATGTGGAGAACTGGATTTAAGAATGGGAAAATGAGAAACTCAGCGAACCGAAATTGACAGATTTTTCCATCCCTGGGGGGGGGCAGAGAGAGAGAGAGAGGTAAAAGTGTCGGACTGAGATCTTGGAAACCTGAAAAAAACATGGTTTGGCCATGAAACTTGCTGGTTGACCTTGGGCTAGTCACTGTCTCTCAGCCTAACCTACCTTTGTCAGGATAAAATCGGGCGGGGAAGAAAAATACCACTTTGAGCTCATTGGAGAATAGATAGATAGATAGATAGATAGATAGATAGATAGATAGATAGATAGATAGATAGATAGATAGATAGATAGATAGATAGATAGATAGATAGATAGATAGATAGATAGATAGATAGATAGATAGATACGAAGGAAATCTCATAAATTGTTGCTTCACCCCCTCTAGGAAGAGTTTTCCTCAGCAGTTGGAGTGCAGTGTGGGACATTTATTCTGGATGACTAATTATTTAGTTTCCAAACAGGCCTCTTGTTTCCCCAAATCTACAAAACCAACATGACCACGTTCTGTACTTTTGACCCCCAGGAAAGAAAACCTACAGATAATAGAATTAAACCCTCATTTCACTTGTGATAATATTTGCGTAAGCTCCCTTAGTAAAACGTTATGTCCATTGCCAAATCTGCGGGTTATCACTTCCATGGGGTGGGTGCTTGGAGACAGGGTTCGGAGATTGAGAGGTCTATATGAGGAAGCGGCTCAGGAGAATTAGAGGTGCTGAAACCATAGACCATTTTCCTTGCCCTATTTAGTCTGAAGTTTCCTTCAAGATCTTTTGCTCAGACCAAAAAACTATGGAGGGGATATTTTGTATTGAGCCAAGAATGAGACATCTGTATAAGATTTCAAGGCCACACAGACATTTTATTTTTCCTTTCTAGATAGTCATCGATTTTTCTCTCCCAGTATATTTTTTGGGGGGTGGGAGGAAGGGTGGTTTGCATGAATGACAGGCCCAATCTGCACTATACATTTAAAGTGCACCATGCAAACTGCAGACCCAGCTGCTTATAATCAGTGCAGGGATTCTTTCTGAGATGCAACAGTGCAAGCCTGCAGTCACTCAGGGCTTCTTCATATCTGTCATAAGAAAATAGTAATATGACTGATGGCCACATCTGCACTATACATTTAAGGTGCTATAATTCCTTTTTTAATGATCATGGCTTCCCCCAAAGAATCCTGGGAACATTTCTCAGAGTGGTTTAACAATCAAACCCTCTTTCCAGGGAAGTCCAAACCTTTGGGCCTTATTGAACCAACCGTCTGGCCTGAACAGAGGTACTCCTCAGTTCCATAGCTTCCTCCTGGTGTACCCCCGGAGCTGCCGGACTGGTGATACATTATGGGAAGTATCTGGTTATTCAGGCTCAGTGAAGGTTCTCTTCCCTATAGACCCTGGTGTTTGGGAAATACCTCAGGGGGCTCCTGTTCAACAGACGCAGGTGCAATGGTCTCCCTATCTTCAGCAGACAGTTCTGAACCTGGAACCTGGGCCAGCTCCCCATCTGCAGCTTTCAACTCCGTGTCCAGATAACTGCTAGATTCAGGGGTCATGTCACCTGGCCACAAAGAACAAAGACTTTTTCGTTTTAGCATCAGTCTTCTGGTATACCCTCCCCTAGGAAGGCCCAGCTGGCCCCATTGTTGGATGTCTTCCAATGTCTAGTAAAGACCTGACTTTTAGAAGAAGCCTTTGGACTTGGCTAAATATTGGGTTACTGGTCTCCTGCTGCTGGTGCTGGGACTTAATATGCCCCCTTTCTCGTTAACTTGCAGTTTTATTGCACTTATTCAGAACTTGCAATTCTTTTTTGGTTGCTGTTCTGCCATCCTGTGCCTTTCTTGTATCTTTAGGATAGTTTGCATTTTTTTATTATTGTAATGAACCGCTGTAGCTACTTTCTAAAGATAAAGCTGGGGGGGAAATAGGACTCTGCAATCAACAAGTGAGGCCTTGTTTTTGGTGCCACTAATGGGGGCTGCCTGGTCAACATTGATCTATAACAGGACCTTTTCAGTGGTGGTTCTCCATTTGCAGAATGCCCTTCCTGGTGAGGTGCACCTGCCTCCCTCACTACTGACTTTCAGGAGGAATTTAAAATCATTCCCCTTCACCCAGGCATTTGGTCGCTGAAAAATACTGGGTGGTATTCAATGCTAGTCCTACTCAGAGTAGACCCATTGAAGTTAATAGACATGGCTAACTTAGGTTCATTGATTTCAATGGTTCTACTCTGAGTAGGACTTAGGTAAATACAGCCCAATTGTTCTTGGCAATCCTGAAATCACTGGTTGAGAGAATCCTGTTGAACTCTTTTTAGAAAACTTTTAAAACTTTTATTGTTGTTGTTGCTGCTGTTGATGATGATGTGTTTGCTGCCCTGGACTCCTTCAGGAGGAAGGGCGGGATATCCATTGAGTGACTTTAGTAATCTGGACTAAGGATGGGCAACAACTTTGATTCAGTTTTCATTTCAGGTTTAACCTATCAAATTCACACTTTCTGAAACAATATGAGAGCCAAAACACAACCATCCTTCAAAATTCGCACTGGTTTGAATTTTGCAATATGTGTCTTCAGCCAGACGATGTCTACAAAAATGCATATGTTAGGGGAAAGTGTGCCTAAAAATGACTATATGAGTGAAAATAACAAGCAAAAACTCGTTATATGATGAGAGACTTCTTGTGAAAATGCATACCTTAGTGAAAATGGGCTCCCACTGGGAGAAAGGGCGGGATATAAATCAAATAAATAAATAAATAAAAATTGCCTATAAAAATGTTCTTACTAGGAGAAATTTGCACTAAAATGCAGAGAATTTTCAAGAGGATTGGTTTTTTTTAAAAAAAACAAAACGCAAATTGCTGCAGAAAGGTGGAGAACTGAATTTAAGATTGGAAAGATAAGAAACTGAGAGTATCTGGACCCCAAAAGGCAGCATTGTCACATCATATATATATATATATATATATATTATATATATATATATGTTTCCTGCTTCTCTGCCGGGTCATGTCAGTCGACCAGGAGCCCACAAGACAGAGCATTACTAATGTAATTTGTCCTCGTCTTGCTTTTAAGAAATGTTAGGGAATGTGGGATTGATTTGCCTTGTAAAAGCAACACCTTCCAACATGAGGAACCTATCTCTGTCCAGCTTTCCGATGGCGTACCCCCTCCTCCTCCAAAGTCCCCTCCCTCGAATGTGTGAAGTCATTAAGCAGAACCATATTGGTGGGCCTGAATCTCAGAGATGGGCTTATGGCAGGAGGGGGTAGGAACAAGATTGAATCAAAGAGCATGAGAAAGTCCACCTTCCACAATGCAGCTGAACTGCAGGAATGTGCTCTGAAGCCTTTACCCCCTCACCTCCCTTTCTCCCCGATGGAGAATGCGATCATTTGCTGCCATCCCCGCTCCGAAGACACACTTATATGCACGCACCTCCTCTTCTTCCTCCTCCTGTCCTGCTGGAATGGCTTAATTAATGATCAATTGCAGCTGCTTCTAATCCTGATTTGGTGACTCAGAAATTAGATGGAATGCGAAGGTCCTGCTAAGCCCGTTGTGAACACACAGATACACAAACATGCATGCAAGTCTCCCAAGACTCAACTTTTCAGCTGGCTTCAAAACCTTCAGGGAGTTTTGCACAACACTTAAGCGGAGCTCTGGGGTGGCACAGACACATTGTTGAACACTTGACCATGTTCTTTGATTCTGGCCCGCTTGCATTGGCTGCCTGTATGTTTCTGAGCTCGATTCAAGGTGCTGGTTTTGACCTATAAAGCCTTACACGGCTTGGGACCACAGTACCTGATGGAACGCCTCTCCTGATACAAACCCACCCGTACACTACATTCAAGATCAAAGGCCCTCCTCCGGGTGCCTACTCCAAGGGAAGCTGGGAGGGTGGCAACAAGGGAGAGGGCCTTCTCAGTGGTGGCCCCCAAATTGTGGAATGAGTTCCTTGACGAGGTGTGCCTGGCGCCAACACTGTTATCTTTTCGGCGCCAGGTCAAGACTTTCCTCTTCTCCCAGGCATTTTAGCATGTGTTTTAAGTTGTTTTTATATTGTCTTAAATTTAAAATTCTGTTTTAAATTGTTTTTAAAACATGTGTTTTAAATTGTATATTTGTTTTAATGTTTTTGATTGCTGTAAACCGCCCAGAGAGCTTCGGCTATGGGGCGGTATACAAGTGCAATAAATAAATAAATAAATAAGCATCCAATGCATAATTGGTTGCCACCAGTGGTCAAATGGTCAGCATTTACTCCTTCAGAGGCCTGGCTACTGCTAACAATTAAGAATCAGGCAGGGTGGATTTCCCGTCTTCACTGATCTTCAAAGGGGTCAAAAGCAAAGTTTGCCCAGGATTAATTTTAAGACAGGTAGTGCATACTGTTAAACAGTTCCGGTTGTGGGTCTCTTGTCCTGACCTTCATCAAAAAGAGGCAGCATACAGAGCTTCAGCATCTTCCCTGGGAATGTGCCTTTCAGGAAATTCTCACACAGGGCACTGCAAACAATAGGTCTGAACATTAACTTCAAGTGCAATCTAGCATGTATTTTGAAAAGTTGATTGTTACACGTTTGGATACCTCTTAAGGTATCGTAACCACATTTTGCATGATTTCTGGGATCAAGGAGCAGATTTTCATCAGTGTTTGGATACCATTGGATGCCACTTTGAATCAAGATGGCGGACGGAACCTTTGAAAACTGCACCAATTTTAAACAAAGTTGGCGTGGTGGTCCCTGGGATCAAGGAGCAGATTTTCATCTGTTTGGATACAGTCTGATGCTATTGTGAATCAAGATGGCAGACTGAATCCGCTTTCAGAACTGCACTGATTGTAACCACTGATTTCAAACTGCACTGATTTTTTGGTCTCTTAGAACTCCCAAGCAACGCCACATATGAGGCTGCTAGTAATCATATATGCTTATTTAGCCACGGCGAGGTCAGTCGTTTTAGGGGAGGTATGAACCTTGTCAGTGAAAATGTAGTCACTGGGGAAAATACACTTGATAGATGTCCTACAGAGACACCCCCCTGCATCCATGCCTGAGGAGAGGAACGACTGTGTGAGATCCTGAGAGCAGAAAGGGGTATAGCACCCCCAAAACAGCCTTTACAGCTGCAGTCTCATCCAAGAAGGAAAGCTGTGGGCCATCTCCTCAGCCATCGTGCCATTCTCTCCACTCAAATGGCCTCCATTATGCCATTCCTGGTCTTTCACCCTTAGCTACTCGGTGTCCACTGACACTTCTCCGCACCATTGCCTGTATCACACTAGCTAATTAAAGAAGCATTCCCTTCTTGCTCCTGTCTGTCATGGAAGATCTTGAGATTTGCTAGTGAATGTTAGACCAGACGAAATGAAGGTGGTCACCCGGAGGCTGCAGTCCTATATTCGCTTCCCAACAGCTGCTTCTAGTTTAGTTTAGCTTTTTTTAAAAAGTATCCCTTGTGTAGGACAGCATAATGTGTCATTTGGCCCTTAATGTGCATTTTCCCTCCATATTTTGGCTCCAAAACATGTTTGCCTGTTTGATCTGCCCTGAAATTGACAGGAATGTGACTATTTGCGTGGCATCATTGAGATGAAGTGTGCTTTTCTTTCTCTTTCTCTTTCATGACCTGAAGTAGCTGAGGGTTAAAAGTCAGCCTGCAGGCAACATTGCATCTCCCAGGAGCAGCCATAGAAAGGATGAGATGCTTAGGATAGCTGATGCCACACCCAGTGAAGAGATGGAAGAGTCAGATTGTGGAGGCAAGGTGTGAAGTTGATTTAGGCAAAAGCAGAAAGGTATTTGTTTGGGAGACAAACGAGGATGTACATCCCATAATTCCTCCTTCACTGGGAGAAAATAATGTGGGCTTCTTGTTTTTAAAGAAGCACTTCCTGCAACCATCCTAAAAAGTGAAACACCCCGACAAGAAGCTCTCTCAGCCAATGACTCAGATGGGGATTCTTTATGGGATCAGTCACCATTTTACACACAATCTTTTCAACTGCTGGAATCCTTACCCCCTCCCTTTCTCTCAAGTTTGAGTTTTTTGACACTATACAGAAGAAGAGGGGGGGACCCCCACACACAAACAAGCAGCCCCACACAACTTTGTACTGATCCTTTAAGGTTAAGATCTCGACGCACTTACATTACTCTAACCCAGAGAATTTGAAATTTATGGTCCCTCTTGAACCTCGCCAGCTTCCTCAAGAGAACTCTGCAGCCAGCCAAACGCCGTAAAATTTAAGGAGGTGAGAGAGAAACTTCCCAGAAAAAAAATAAACATTTCATGGTAAGGAAATAAGTCTTCCCTTCTAGGAACACACCTCTGCAAGTTTGAGAATCAACGGCGAGGGTATGCCAAATGGTAAGGTGATATAAAGTGTTGTGTGTTCGGTGCCTTTGTTTATGGGCGTGCAGGAATGGGCATTGTCTTAGGAGGGTCAAGTCTCACAGTAGGGTCTTTTTTCTCGGCCCGGCCCCCCAAAGTTGGCGGCCAACTCTTTAAGTATTTCAGAACCAACTGGTTCTCTTTAATGCCTTCCCCTAGCATAGATGGCAGCGTTACATAACCCTCCCTCTGCATTCAGGCACCCAAAGGACCACTCAATGACTCCCCCATCCTTCACTCATGGGAATCCCCATTCATATAATCAATCCACTACAGAAAAATGGAGAGTGCTCCCATATTCTTCACAAGTAGCGCACGAAATGGCATCCCTGTATATTATTAGTATTGCCGCTCTGGGCTCCTGCTAGGAAGAAGGGCAGGATATAAATAAATAAATAAATAAATAAAATATTAGTATTCTTCGTATTATTAGTATTATTTAATTTGTCAGTCGCTTATTACCTGAAGGTATCCGAGCTACTTACAACACTGTTAAAAACACAAATAAATATATTATACTGTGTTTTTTTTTTTTAAAAAGTAACTGCCACAGGAAGGTATGGCAGCACACTACTAATGAGCAATATCATCTTAAGTCTATCAAAAGCCTGGGGGAAAAGAGAAGTCTTTATCTGATATCAAAAAGTTGTTAGGTGTGATGTCCTCCCATCAGCTGTACTGGAGGGTCGATATAATAAGACTCCATATATGGAACGCCTATGCCCCTGTGAAAGAAGAGAGATTGAAACGAATGCCCATGTTTTATTATATTGCCCTATATACGATCAACCTAGATTGCACCTTATTACACCTCTTTTAGACAACCAAATTTTAAATTCTGATGTTTCACGAATAGACTATTTATTGTCTGACCATACGAAAGAAATCACATGGAAGGTAGCAAAATTTGCTACAATAGCAATATTAAAAAGGAAAGAGTCTTTATAGAATTTTAATTTTTAATATTATGAGAACCAGATATGATATAAAAGTTTTAAATTAAAATATGACTATATTCAGAACTGTAAACCGAGATGTTATAAATGTTTTTTATATGCTGTATGGATCCTTGTGATCGTTAATAAAGGATTGATTGATTGAAAAAGTTGTCAGCAAAGGCACTAGGCAGACATCACTAGGGAGCCACACTGGGGAGCCACCCTCCAAGCCACCCTTAGCGGAGGGACCTGGCGAAGGACCTCAGAAGAAGATCTAAGGATGAGAGAAGGTTCAAATCAGGAGAGGTGTTCAGAAGATACTGGGATCTGGAGCATAAAGAACTTTGCTGTTCTTCCATTCCCACCACCCTTAATGTTTAATACAGCCTTCCCCAACCAGGTGCCCTCCATGTGTTCTGGACTGCAACTCCCATCATCCCATCAATGGGCCAAAGCTGACCGGGGCTGGTGAGAGTTGGAGTTCAAAACATCTAGAGGGCACCTTGTTGGGGGAGGCTGGTGTTGTGCAACTTTCAAGCCATGCCCTGATGTCCCACCCACCCACCCAGCAGCAGCCAATAGCACGCAGAACATGACAGTTTGGAGACAAGAGGAAGATTTGATGGCTGTTCACAAAGGGTGCCATTTTCAGGGAGCATCCCGTTTCTTATTGCATGTCGCTCCTGACTCAGGATGAGAAATATGAAGTTGATGAGGACATGGTAGAATTTGAGAGTGCTGAGAAAGAGATGAACTCTGGAGATTGTGTCAGCCCTGCCAGCAAAGGCTGAGCTCCAAGCAATCAGGTTCCAGGGCCTCAGTAGGAGCTAGCTCTGAGGCCAAATGCCCCAGAAGGGAGCATGAGGTCCAAAACAGCCAAGGGCGGAGTTCCAGGGCATCCATGCATTATTGCATTATTGCACCTTTCCTGAAAGAAAGTGGCATACATTTTTAGTTGTTTAATAATGTTTTAATTGTATTAGATGTCTATATGTTGTGAACCGCCCAGAGAGCTTTGGCTATGGGGCGGTATAAAAATCTAATAAATAAATAAATAAATAATAATAAATAAATAATAAATACATGGTTCTCCCCTTCCCATTTCATCCTTACAACAACCCTTTAAGGTAGGTCAGGCTAAGAGACAGTGACTGGCCTAAGGTCACCCAGTGAGTTCCATGGCCAAGTGAGGATTTGAACTCTGGCTGCCAGTGTCCTAGTCCAACACTCTAACCGCTGCACCGTACCGGCTCTATATATGAGCAAAGGTTACACGAAAAAAGGAATCAGAGGGGTCAGAGGCAAGAGCATTGTGAAAGCCAGGAGTCAAAATCCAGGGCAGCAGTCAAGGAGAGGAAGCAAAGGTTTAGTCAACCTTGCTGGGGAAAGCTATTATCACGCAACTTTCAAGCCATGTCCATGCAGAACGTGACAGTTTTGAGACAAGAGGAAGATTCTATGGCGGTTTACAAAGAGTGCCAGACTGAGGAGCAGGCTCCAAGGTTGCAGCTTTAGAGGGCCAGGATTGGCCTTCTGGGTCAGCTGATCATGCTCAGGCAGGCTGGTACTGCCATCTGGTCTGCAACCTCCAACCACAGAGCTCAGTCTGCCAGGCTTGAAGTTGGACCAGTGGTGGTATAGGAGACAAGGTGTCAGAACCTGACTGCTTGATGCCCCCCTTTGAGACGCACACTGCATTGCCCCTTAGCAATCATGGTCTGAAGCTGGGGAAGTAGGTTAAAAAGGTTGCATGGACTGTGTGTGCCCTCTTTAGAAGGAGAAGAGAACAGGGATTACAAAGGGCTTGTTTTGCAAGACATGCCTCTCCAGAAGACACACGATACACAGTGCACATGAAGGCACATCAGCAGCCACCGAATGAGCATTACAAACTCTTAAAATGTCATTGGCCTCTTTGATATGTGCCTTTTGACATTGTCTCTCTTGAATTTCCATAACAAATTAGGAGAGCCAATCATGGATGGCAGCACAAAGCCAGCAACCACTATTATCCCACTACTGTACTGTATTATTACGACCACAAATATCATCATCATCATCATTGATTACCCACTTTTCGCCCAGAGGTCCCAGGGCAGGTTACAACAGTTTTAAAATATGGCTTTAAGAACATCCTAAGATCACAAAATAGGGTGGGTCCTAAAAACATACTTCTCAAGTGTCAAATTGAGAAGCCCTGGGCTCCTCCTGCTGCCCTGGGCTCCTACTGGGAGGAAGGGCGGGATATAAATCTAATAAATAAATAAATTGCCTAAAACCAGTAGGTGTTGTTCAATAGTCTAAAATCTGGCTGTTGCCTGCCTTTCAGTCGCCTGGGACCCCAGAATTACCATTGGACAGACTGATATGACATCACAGAATGTTCATAACCATTCTAACCCATGCTTCACTCAATAAACACAGAGTTAAGCAGGGTCTAACTACATGCTGTAGTTATGTAGAGGAGAAGCCATGTGAGCAAACTCCAACCATTTTTTTAAAAAAGAAAAACTCATTTAGGAGGGGTCAGTTTTAAGCAGAGAAGTTTTGGGTCAGCCACACAGATGCTTGACCACCCTCCTGAGTCCTAGACTCAGATTTGCAAAGTTAAATGCACATTTAGAACTTGGAAGGGTAAAAAGAAGCTTGGGGGGTGAATTGCATAATTGTTGAGCTGGGAAAGGGTCAAGCACTCCTCCCCTCTTCTGCTTCTCATCTCAAAATCACTCACTGCCATAGCTACTTTTGCTTTTTTTAAAAAAAGGAAAGAAAAGCAAGGATGTTGAGCAGAGTTTAGGTGAAATGTGACACTGGGCCCTTAAATGCCACAATTTCAATCGGGGCTTATGCATAGACCGTCATGATTCTGGAAGGTAACAGCAGGCAGCTAGGGAAAAAATCCCACCAGGGAGGAAGAGCTGAAATTTCTAAAGGGACATCTATTCCCATAGTCTTGGAGCCCTGCCAGAGAAGCCAGAATCCTGTGGTTATTCCAAAGCACAATACCGCGTGATTTGGAGAGTGTTGATAAAATCCGTCAGTGGACAAACACCACTTCTCGCACAGCACCCTTCTGCAACTCCTAGTTCTCAAATGGCTCCCCGCCTCCCTCAACTTCAGATTCTCACACACCCATGGTTTTTTTTTCATCACACAGCTCAACACTAACCATATTCTTTGATAAGAAGATAAGAGGAGCTCTGCTGGATCCACAGATCCACCAGTCCAGTGTTCTTCAACCTGGAGTCCCCAGATGTCGTTGGACTACAACTCCCAACACCCTTGACCATTGGCTCAGCTGTTGCGGGATGATGAGAATTGTAGTCCAACAACATCTGGGGACTCAAGGTTAAAGGACGCTGGACTAGTCTCATAGACTTCTCGCCAGGCCTCCCCTCAACAACCTCTCAGACCACGTCCCAAAGGGTCTATCTAGTCCAGCATCCTGTCTGACCAATGCATGGAAGATAAGGCTAACAGTGGCTACTTGCCATGGTGGCTCTCCCTCCATGGTTGGAGGCAGGTTGCTTCTGAATACCATTTGCTGGAAACCGCAGGAGGGGAGAACACTCTTGCACTCAGGTCCTGCTTGCAGGCTTCCCATTAGGGCAACCAGCTGGCCACTATGAGAACAGGATAGGTGGATGAGATGGGCCACTGACCTGATTCAAGAAATTCTTCCTATGTTCTGCTGTTATGTAAGTGCCTCCAGGCAGCGACTCAAGCAGGATGTGAAGGCAACAGACCACTCCCATTGTTGCTCAAGAACTGGTATCAGTGGTACACTCAATCTGAACATGGAAGTTCCACATACCTACCACTGCTAAGCACCATTAATGGAAATGTCTTCCTTCCATCAACTTGAATTTAATCCCATTTTAAAGCCATCTAAGTTAGTGGCCACCACTAAGCAGTGCTGTCAGGGCCGAAGTCCAGGAGCTCTTTCAACAGATTGAGCAGGAAGAGAAGCCCCCACACACAAATACAAGAGGGCTGGCTTATCACAGTTTGAAAGAAGTGACATAATGCACAATGCCGTCTAAAGGGGGAGAGAACATAAGACCATTCAGTTCTAGATATCCCAAGGACACCTCCTCAGTAGAAAAAGCATGGGACCTCACACACTGGGTTGCATCTAATGCTAGTTCTGTTCAGAAAAGACTCATCGGAGTTAATGGGCCTGATTAACTTAGGTGCATTGATTTCAAATGGGTCTAATCTGAGTAGGGCCAGCATGGGATGAAACCCAATGCACTTTGCAAGCACATCAGTCATTGTTGCTTGAGCATTTATGGGTGAAAATATGTGCGGTTACCCTTCTATGCATGCCGAGCAAACATGATAATTATCCAGATTCCCAAGCAAATGGCTTGACACTCTCACTGTAAGCTTTGGCTTAATGGGGAATGAGCTGGTGGCTAGAAGGAGGAAATCAGGAAGCAAGTTAAAGAAGCCTTTAAGGAACATTCTCCACAAACATCCGCTCTCTAGGGCTTTACCCCTTAAAGACTCTGGAGCTCTGCTGCACCTTCTCAAGCACCACATCTCCAAGTTCAATACATTTAATTGTTTGTGAACTACCATTTGCAGAAGGCCTATCATGTAAGAAAACATCTGTGCTCATGACATGGAAACTTGACCTTTTTTTTGTTACTCTAATATTCAAGTTTTTATAATGGTTTCAGAATGATGGGATGTCTATGGGTTTAAATGGGATAGCTGTGATTTCAATGGAAATGCCTTACACTATCCACGTATTTTACCATGCTGTTCTTTGTCATCCCCACTCAGGAGCTGGGGCAGGGTGACATCAGCAGCAAAGTGAGTGGAATCCCAACCTTCTTGGCCACTGTCACAACTGACTTCAAGGGAGTTTAGTTTTTCACTAGGCTTCCCATCAAGAGAAGGTTGACACCAAAGGGCTGACTCCAAAGGATAATACCCTTTGGGTCCATCCTTTGAATCACCCCTCCATGGTGCTGAAATAGTAATGGTGACACTCTTTGCTGGATATCTCCCAGGCATTTTAGCATGTGTTTTATACTGTTTAAATTTTTAAATTGTGTTTTAAATTGTTTTTATAAGATCTGTTTTAAATTGTATTTGTTTAAATGTTTTTAGTTACTGTAAACCGCCCAGAGAGCTTCGGCTATGGGGCAGTATACAAGTATAATAAAATAAAATAAAATAAAATTATAGTTCCCCCTTCCCCACAACTAAGTTGCACTATACTTTACTTGTTTCAACAATATTTTAACTTTTTCCTGACATCTGAAAAAACAGTTGCAATACAGATGCAGACTGGAATAACGGTGTCTACTTGAAAGGCTTGTTGGAAGCCTGTTACAAATTTTATGCAAATTGGTACTCTCTTTTATCTTCCTTTTTTGGTGATGCATTTCTACTTTTTTCCTCTCTTTTTTCTTAAGCACTTTGGTTGAAACCATTGGATAAAACGGAAGTAGCTAGATGTATTGATGACACTATAGCAGTCTCCTTCAATCTTGAGTCCCCAGATGCTGCTAGTCTACAACTTCCATCATTCCTGACTATTGGCCAGTCTGGCTGGGAATTATGGGAGTTGTAGTCCAGCAACATCTGCAGATCCAAGGTTGAAGACTATGAGGCTGCTGGGATATCTGCTAAAGGGGACCTTAATGGTTACCAAGCAGATATTCCAATGCAAAAAGCAGCTTCCAAAAATTTTTTTGTCCTGAGCTCCTTACCAACCTTTCTCTGCCCTGGATTGCAGTCAAAAGAATTGACAGCAGCTGGGCCTTTAGGAAGACAGACCCTAAACTTGAAAAGCTTGCAGGGGGGAACTGTACAAGGTTTGGCAATGCACCCATTTCTTTAACTACTTTGGAGCAAAGAGCCTCCAAGCTTTCCCGGGCCAGTGATTTATTTTATTTTATTTTAAAAAATGCTTTTGAGGCTTTGAAACTAGCCATGACAGGGAACCTGGCAGAATTCAAGACCAACCTCTCCTTTTCTGTGGGTGGAGAGCGTGAAAAGTTCAGCAGAGGAAAAAGGAGCCCTAAACAGATATATTTTGGACACCATATCAGTGTCTGCTGTGCACAAGGTCTTTGAACATCTTGCCAACTCCTAGTCACTTACTGAAGTTTTATGGCCTCTGCTTAGTAATGGCTGCCTTCTAAAACTGTCATATCTTGTTTTATTCCCATCAGAGAGTCTATAATTATACTCACACAAACTTTCCTCTTTTTCTTCCATTATAAGCTGAGAACAGCCTGCGATTTATGCTCTCTAGCAGGCAATGCCTTCTCCCACATATGTACGATATGTCAAAAAAAAAAGGAGGGGGAAGGGGAATCCAAGCAAGCCCCACACAAAATATAATCCCAGTGCTATCCTGTAGCCTGGGTGGGTGCTAGCCCTCCACTTTGCTCCAGCCCTGCCTTCAGGACACTTCAGATAGACTGTGCTGTGCTAGCAAGTTCCATCTCCTTTGCACACACGCACACACACATACACACACACACACACACACCCTTTCTGAGATTGCTGACATCAAGAGATGCTCCCTATTCAAAACTAAGGAACACAAACTTTGGAAAAAGAAAAGCAAACAGACAGTAAGGGATGAAAAAAGAAAGTTTAAAATTATGTGAGAGGCGCATAGCTAAAAACACAGGGTTGTATTCAACTAAGTTCTACTCAGAGTAGACCTATTGAAATTGATGAGCCTAAGTTAATCATGTCTATTAACTTCAATGGGTCTATTCTAAGTAGGGATGGGTGAGAAAGTCGATTCAGTTCACATTTCAAGCCAAATTTATCAAATTCACGTTTTCCAAGACAATATGAGAACCAAAACATAGCCATCCTTCAAAATTCACACCTATTTAAATTTTGCAACACAGTTCACCAATCAAACAATGTTTACAAAAATGCATATTTTTGGAGAAAGTGTGCCTAAAAATAAATTCAAAATAAGTGACTGAATGAAGTACTTCCAAAAACTATGGGCATCAAGTACCACCTTAGAAGAGAGAATGACTTTTCCAAGATCCCTCCTTCGACACATGCATGTTTTGTTTATTGCATTTCCATCCCATCTTTCCTCCAAGGATATGAAAGCTGTGGGCTCAGTCCTACCTCCCATTTTATCCTCACAACCCTGTGAGGTAGGCCAGGCTGAGAGTTGGTGATGCAAACAGCAGTATCAGCTCCTTCTGGCCCAAGATCACCCATAGCCTCATAGCCAGAGAATTTGGAACCAGGCAGTGGAGACTGAGAGCTCCAGTGTCAGTGGGGCAGTGAATCCTCTCCGGGTTTTAGTCCAGACTTTCAAGGCACTTCCAAGGTGCTGAACCTAATTGGGGAATAGGTTTCAGCACCTTGGACAGGTCCTCATGAAAATTCTCCTAATACACATGCCTGTATGCAATTTTGCCCAATATACACATTTGTGCAAAGCAATTTCCCCAAATAAGATGCATTTTATGATGCATTTTTTAAAATGTTATCCTATATGCTTTTATGCATAGTTTACCCTAGTGCATGCATTTCTGTGCACATTACTTTTCTAGAGAACCACATTGCAAAGTTTGGAGAACAGCAGATTTTGAAGGATGGCTGTGTTTTGGTTTGTAGACTGGTTTGGAAAATGCAAATGAGGTAAATTTGCCTTTAAATACCAACCAAATTAAATTTCTCCCCATTTCCTACAGACGTATAAACAACACTGGGCTCTGCATAGCAATTTCTTTGTAACTTTAAATATTTCACTACATGCACACACAAACGCACGTACTACACGCACCCACAAACACACAAGTCACACCTACACTGAGAGAGACCATTTCCAGACGGGGGACTTTTGAACCACCAGGCAAAGTACATTTAGAGGCAGGTGTGACCATTTTTCTCCCTCTGAGAGGTCCTTGCCCTCTCTTCCCATAAGTACCCAATCCATTGTTGGACGGATCCTCCGCTCAAAGATAATATTCTCAGCAAAAGCAAATCACAAGAGAGAAGTTTCAAATGAACACATTGCCATTAACAACTGGTTTTTCAATCAATGCAATTGATCCTACAACTGCAGTCACCTTAGCCAAAGCTACATTAATCTTTTAACATAATACTTTTTGGGGCATGGGGAGAGGAGCTCTATCAAGTCCTAAGAAACTTATGCAAATTTAAACAAGTTGCAAGTGAAGACGAACATAACTTTGTGGAGCTGCAGGCCAGCTTGGAAGCAGCCTCACCACACTCAACGCAAATGCACCTTTTCTTCGGAAGTCGTGTTCCGAAAAGAAACGAAAAAGGCTATGCGAGTTTGCATCCCAAGCCAGCTGTGGGCAGTGCCAATTGGCCAGCACTCGTGACGTCAGCCTCTCCCCCAGGCACCCCCACTCCAGTCTCCAGGGTCGCCTTGCCTGTTTTGTTGTTTTGGGGGAGGGGGGAGCTGTTGGGGAGGGGTTGCCTTTTTGCACTGTGCGCTACCGCTCACTCTTCACCTCCTGTGTAACGGGGAGACAGAGTGAAATTGCAGCTCCTCTCTTTTTTCCAGCCAGTCGGAGCAGGATTAAGTTTCAGCCAGTCGTTCTCTGTGTTCGGAGTAATAAAAGTGTTGCAAATTGCCCATTTTTCAACCCTATTGAATAAGAATCTCTGGTAACCTAATCCACTCCTGGCCCAAACAGCAATGTTATTTTCCCTTGGCATTAAGGGGAGCTCTCAAAGCCTCCTTCTCCTCTCCTCCTTCCATCAGAAGGAGAAGTAACAGAGGAGGGGGTGGGATGAGGAAGGAGCTTTAAAGGACCCTGTCAGAAGCTGTTACTCAGGCGTATTTGCCCTTTCTGTCCCATTAGAGTTTTTTTTAAAAAAAAAAGATTATATTTATGCTCCCCAGAACTCAGAACACTATTTTATCTAGGGATTATTTCATGTAAGACCTGCTGAGGCCAGGCAGTAGTACAGGGGTAGAGCACATATTTTATATGTTGAAGGTCCAAGGATTCAGTCAATGGTATCTCCAAGTAGAGCTGGGAGACAGTCCCTGTCTGAAGCCCCAGAGAAGCACTACCAGTCAATGTATGCATAAGAAGAGCCTGCTGGATCAGGTCAGTGGCCCATCTAGTTCAGCATCCTCTTCTCACAGTGGCCAAACAGATGCCCATAGGAAGCTCACAAGCAGGACCTGAGTGCTTCTGCGTTTTCAGAAGTATGTTGCCTTTGACTGTGGAGGCAGAGCACAGCCATCATGGCCAGTAGCCACTGATAGCCTTGTCCTCCATGAATTTGTCTAATCTTCTTTTAAAGCCATCCAGGTTGGTGGCCATCACAGCCTCCTGTGGGGGCGAATTCCATCATTTAACTATGCTCTGCATGAAGAAGAACGTTCTCTTGTCTGTCCTGAATCTCCCAATGTCCAGCTTCGTTGAATGTCCGCGAGTTCAACAAGATAGATGGACCAAGGTACAACTCAGCTTCCTGTGTTCCTTAGGGCATCATATTCTATGACTTGGAAGATGATGACAGCCTCAGCTCAGTGGTCAAGCATTTGCTTTGCATGCTGAAGGTCCAAGGGTGCAATCCCTGGCATTTCCAGGTAGGACCTCTGTCTGAAACCCTGGAAGAAAGCCACTTCCACTCAGGATAGGCTCTACTGAGCTACATAGGCCAATGGCCTAACTCAGTCTAAGACCATTTCCAATACTCTCCTTACTTGTCCGAAATGTTTTTGCTTACAAAGGCTTTCTCAGAGGAGGGAGCCAGTCACTGAAGGAATTTTAACTGTAAAATGGTTCTATTGTTTTCAGAACTCTTTCTTTCTCTCTCTCTCATTTTTATCTCGTGGTACACCGATCTGACGGCTTCAGGGTATGAGGCAGTTTATCAAGTGGTAAAATAAAATGAAATAATCTAATAAAACCCTGAAGAGCCACTGCCGGTGTAGACCAGAGGTAACCAACATGGCATCCTCCAGACGTTGTTGGGCTGTGTCTCTTATCAGCCTCGGACTATTGAGCAAGCTGGCTGGGGCTGATGGGAGTTGTAGTCCAGCAACATCTTTTTGGGGGGCCACCTTGGCTACCCTTGGCACATGGGAAGCTGCTTGATATGGAGTCAGGCCAAAGATCCATCTAGGTCAGTACAGTCTACAGTGCCTGGCAGCAGATCTCTAGGGTTTCAGACAGGACATCGTTCCCAGCACTACCTAGAGATGCCAGATATTGAACTTGAGACCTTCTGCATGCACAGCAGGTGCTCTACCACTGATCTATGGCTCTTCTCCTAGAACTACATGAACCAATGGTACAGCTTGGTGGAATGCAGCCTCCTATATTCCTAAGGTGATGTGTGGAACACCCTGAGATATTTGTATTGTTTCATGTTCAAAGTCTTCCTCCAAAGAGCTCAGGCTGGTTTATATGTTCTGTTCTTTCTCGCCCTGTCCTCATTTTTTCTGACAACAGCCCTGTGAGGTAGGTGAGGTGGAGATAGAGTAGCTCAGATCAGTGGGGGAGGGGGGAACTTCTTGGCTGATTGGAGATTTGGACCTGAATCTCCCCTGAACATGCCTGATCTTGTCTGATCTTGGAAGCTAAGCAGGCTCAGGCCTGGTTAGCGCTTGAATGGGACACCGCCTGGGAATATTGGGCACACTAGGGCCACATTCACGGCAGACATTTATTCTGCTATCATTGCACTTTAAGCAGTCATGGATTCCCCCGAAGGATCCTGGGATGTGTAATTTGTGAAGGGTGCTGAAAGCTGTTAGAAGACTCCTGTTCCCCTCACAGAGCTACAATTCTCAGGGTGTCCTGGGAAGAGGATTTGTCTAATCCCTTTTTAAAGCCATCCAAGTTGGATGGCGTCATCATCTCCTGTGGGAGAACATTCCATAGTTTAACTATGCACGCATGAAGAAGTATTTCCCACCTTTGGCATGAAGGACAATGCTTCTGGTTGCAGCCATGGCTAATCAGCTGATCTGGGGTGCACAGTGCTTCCCCACGCCCCTGGGAACTTACAGATGCCACTGTGCATGCAAAGGAAGAATAAGAGCTGATCAACAGCAACTGTAAACCCCATAGAGTGCGGAACAGAAGCAATGTCTTTTTCCAACCCTATTGACCGGTGGGTGGCTCTGCCCGCCTGTCAAGTGGCCCGCAGGGGATGGGGAGCATCTTGATCCAGCCTGCCGACTGCATTCAATTCCCCGCCTCTGTTGTATAGCAGCCTTTCCCAACCTTTGGGTTCCCAGATGTTGCTGGACTACAACTCCCATCAGCCCCAGCCGGCATGGCCAATGGCCAGAAATGATGGGAACTGCAGTTCAGCAGCATCTGGAGGCCCAAAGGTTGGGAAAGGCTGGTACAAAGGATTACAAGCAGGCTGCAATCCTCTACATGCTTACCTGAGGGTAAACCCCGGGGACTTATTTCCAAGCTCTCGTAGATAGGATTACGGTGGATCAAACTCACGTGCCCATTTTAGTGCAATCACAACACACACAAAAAGTTATTTGGACCTGAGTGAAGTCTTAATGTGAGCTGCTGAAGTCCAGAGGCTGCGCACCAAGTGCCCTCCCTAAAGCTTTGCATCCAGCTACAGACAGCTCCACAGAGGAGAATTCATTGTGAAGGACAGAATGTGGAGAGCCACTCTCTGTAGGCCTCTTCTGCCGATGGAGTATCATTCGCTGCAATCAGCTTTGCAGCGGTGCTATGGCCAGCTTGTAATTCCGCAATCAAAGCCTCATCATTATTTCCACAAGAGGGTCTCTAGACCCAGGGCTTGGCTTTGCCACTGGGCACCCTCAGGCCGCTACAGAGACGCTGCCTGTCAACAGACCTAAACTGTGCACACCTGGCCTGCAGTAATGATATAATGATGGTGTTGATAGACATAATAATATGGGGGGAAATGGATTATAACATTGTATGGGTATACTGTATAGTTAGTCATGTGGTGTGGCACGCATCAACAGCTGAGAGGCACCTGCAAATCTGTGTGTGGAGGACTGCGAGGGGAGGAGGCCTCCCGTAGGCTTTGAGATGATTGCTACATCTTCTTCCTGCTAATGTGGCTTATTACCATGTTATATATTTGCAATAAACAAACTTAAGCTTATTTATGGAACACAGGCAGCCGTGTTCTCACTATGAAGGGCAAAGTTAAGGAGGCCATAACGAAATCTTAAAACTCAGGGAAGGTCACCGGTTCAGTCCCCAGCATCTCCAGGTTGGTTAGAATCCTGCCTGAAAACCTGGAGGGCTCCTGCCGGTCAGTGTTGACAACAGCATGTTAGATGGACCTCAATGGTCTGATTCAGTGTGTAAGGCAGTTTTCTATGTTGTAACTAGGGGCGGGCGAATCTGTCCAATTCACTTTGTCTCTGTTTCTCATTTTTCCAGTTTTCAGTTCTGTTTTCTACATGCCCACATCAGTGTGCAAGCATTTATGTATTTATTATCAAATGTATAACTGATTCCATTGTCATAGTGCTCTAATACTTAGGACGTTTTTCCTGATGTTCAGCCAAAATCTAGCTTCCTGTAACCTGAGGCCATTATTCCATGTCCTGCACCCTGGGATGACCGAGAAGATAGTATGGATATGCATCAGCCACGATCGGGTGGTAGACTACAGTACTCACTGCAAGGAGAAAACTAGCAGATCAATAAGGGAAATTCCCTGCTGTGCTACTTTTACATTTGCAACCCATCCTACCTCCTCATTTGGTGCATGTGTAGATATCACTTGTTTTCTGGGACAGATTCTAGGCATAGGGAGCAGAAACAGAGATAAAGCACACTAGCAGAATCACAGAGTACAAGAGTAAAAGAATTGAAGAGATCTTGGAGGTCATCTAGTCCAACCCTCTGATCATTGTATGATCTGCACTGCGGGGTTCAATTACAACGTCCCTAACAGCTGGCCATGAAGCCTCTGCTTAAAATACCTCTATGGCCACATTTCCTTCTCGGCAACCTTCCAGGGGCCACTTACCAGTGGTGGGCGGGGCCAGAGGCAAGAGTGGGCGCAGCGACAAATTTCACCTTTGCACAAGTAGACAAGTTTCCACCTGCCCTCCCACTCCCCTCCCTATCCTCATCCAAGAGGCCTTATCAGAGTTCAAGCACAGATGCCAACTGGGCCGGAACACTCAAGGTGTGAAGCGGGGCTATTCAGGGTGTGTGGCCTGGGAAGAGGGCACAGAGAGATGCCTGGAGGGGGGCTTTTGGCCCCCAGGCCCACAGTTCCTCTTCCCTGTCCTGCAGCAACAGAGCCCAAGTCTCCTCTGTATTCAAGAGACCTTTACAAGACCAAGAGAGGTTGGCAGGTTTGGACCCGCGGGCACTGAAGTCGACATAAACCAAGCCTGCATCACTCTCTGAGTCTCATCGATTCCCTCCCCTTGCTCCTTCGAGCATTGCTAGTCTTGTTGGCTCATGCAGGATGTGGTAACAAATCCCCCTAATCTCCTTCTGACACCAGAATGACAAATAATGCACCTATAGCTTCATCGTGTTTCCTGCAGTGGCTAGGGAGGAGCTGAAAAAGCTATTAAAGCTTGGCTCCTCTCACATGGCGATGGGCCGCTGATTTATTCCTGCTTCCAACGTTGCTTCCCTTAAGTGGGGCTCGCGCACCACATGGGCTTCTCTGGGGCATAATGAGAGCCACAGCTTGATATTTCCCAGCCCTTAGCCCTGTATCATATCCCTCTCACTTAGGCTTTGCATGCTGGGAGAGAGGTTGGGGGCAACCAGCAAAAGGATATGTAGGCCAACAGCTGGAGAAAGGAACCACCAAGAGCTCTGGTTTGAAATGCCATCTGCGGTGGCCCACGTCCTGAGGTCATCGCAGGCTTGCTTGAGCCCATCCTTGGGTGTCGCGAGGAGCAGCCAAAATCTATCTGAAGCACATCGCCCTTCGGCAACGATTCAGATTCCTTTCTTAAGATGGGAACCAGACGCCTTTTTGAGAAGCAGGGAGCAGAAAGAGATCATTCTGTATCCAGGGGCTTTTGCGGGAGGAGAGCAATAAGATCCCGCCAGGTTGCTGAAATATTTTGGGACTGATTAGCGCCGTGGAGTGAATCTCTTCCCAGCCCATTACCTCCAAAGCTTAAGCTGTATGCTACAGAGTCTGGAGCTGTGCCAGACTGGAAAACCACCCATCAGCCCCATTAATTG
Source organism: Rhineura floridana (assembly GCF_030035675.1). Lineage (NCBI taxonomy): Eukaryota > Metazoa > Chordata > Lepidosauria > Squamata > Rhineuridae > Rhineura > Rhineura floridana. Next base: position 14,737,073 of record NC_084499.1, on the reverse strand, counting down.
TTTTAAATTTTTTTATTGTGTTTTAAATAGTTTTTTAAAAGATGTATTTTTAAATTGTATTTGTTTGTAGTTGTTGTAAACCGCCCAGAGAGCTTCGGCTATGTGGCGGTATATAAGTTTAATAAATAAATAAATAAATAAATAAATCAAGGCCCCAGAGAGCAAAGACAAATGTTAACGAGATGTCACAGTGGCCTAAGCTTTGCAGTTTTTCATGGTCAACGAAAGGGTCCCTCCCGTTTATTGAGCATTCATCCTGATTTGTTTGCACAAAGCTTATAGGAGAGGTGAGACTACATCTGGTCTTTATTATGCATTTGTTCTGATTTGTTTGCTGGGAGGTTATACAACAATGTTATTATTTATTTGATGCAATCACCCATGCCACAAATTCTCACTGAACCCCTAATCAATCTAAACACCATTCCTCAGGGGCAAGGTCTCCTACCACTAATGGCAATTGAGGATTTGTGAGAAGCATATTATACTAACACAGTGCAGTTTAAAAAAAACCCTTCTTGAAATCCATATTTTGAAACGAAAGAATACGAAGAAAGCATCACCTAGGAGAAAAAAAATTCCTAAACCCAAGATGTCTGATAACAGATGACAGGTAAGGTGAATTTGGAAGAGAATCCCACTACTGACAAACTTAAAGGATTAGGCGATTGTTGGGGGGAGGGGGGTTGGAAAGGTTATCTTTTCTTTTCTTTTTGAAGAGCAATTTTGTGTAACTCAGAACTTTAATACATGGCAAAATAGCCTGGTTGAGGCTAATGAAACTGACATCTGGAGCTTGGAAAGAGCCAAGTTATGTTATTGCAGAGGTCACAAGGTGAGTTGCCTAGCCAGCGAACGAAACAAACCCAGAGATCACATGGATAGAGGTATCACATTTCCGAACATGTCAGATTGACATCCTGTCATACACAAATCACCACTGTTCTAAATGAGTCATAATAGTCAGCTCCCTATGAATGTTTGGCTTTTAAAAGGCTGCCTTTCTCCAAGAGGAAAAATGTCCCCGTTTTGAATCACCCCAAGATTTATCTTTTTCTTTCTTTTTAAAAAACAAGGTGCCCAACTGAGATGGCAAAAGGTAGTACGTCAAAGCTCATTATGCCTGTCACAAATCACTGCACAGCGAAGGAAAACCGCTATTAGACAAAGCAAAGGCTGAGTTGAAAGATTTCTCAAAAGAACTATTGGGTTGAAATTTGGAGACTCCAAAAGAGGGCAAAAAGTCTCTCCTGAAATTGTGTGTTCTCCCTTTGGACAGTCTTCCCTGAACAACTCAGGAGCAGGTTACCTGAAAGACCACTTTCCCTGTACAGACCACTTAGATCATCTGAAGAACTTCTACTCAAGCATATCCTCATGAAAATTCCTCATGAATCCTCACGAAAATTCTTTATCATTTTAGCGCTAATACATTTTGTGTGCGGTTTTTACTCAATGCACATATTTTTTGCAAGCAATTTATCCAAATATAATGCATTTTTGTATGTTATCTCCGGCAATATATGATTTTTTATACACATTCCCCCTTAATATTTGCATGTTTATGAATGATGATTGGTTGGGGAACTGCACTGCAAAATTTGAATTAGTGTGAATTTCAAAATGTGGCTGTGTTTCGGTTCTCATATTGTTTCAGAAAGTGCAAATCGGATACATTTGGCTTTAAATGTGAGCTGAATTGAATTTCTTGCACAATCCTAGAGGTATCACACCGTACAGAATATCACAGGGCACTGACCCAGAAACATGCATTCGCTGATGTTCCCCCTGTTCTGTGAGATGCCCTTCCCTTCGCTATATATGAAGTGACATGGCTGCTTCAGAAGCCTTGTGAAGACCGATTCTTGCCCAGGCTTTTCCTGGCCCATAATATCAGGCCCTGCTTTATGTGCTTGGATCCCCTGAATTTTTGTTTTATTCGCTGTTACATTCTTTTACAATTTTTTAATACTGTGGCTTTCTTGGCTTTTTTTTAATGATATTGCTTGTTTTATGTTGTACACAAGTTAAGAGATTTTTTAAAACGTTAAGCAGTTCATAATTGCCTTTAAATAAATAAATAAAATAAGCTTTCAGTTGTGGCTCCCTGTCGGTGGAATGTGTTCTCCAGTGCAGTCTGTCTCATGCCTTCATTGACATCTTTCAGGAGGCAGGAGAAGGCTTCTTTTACCTCTTAGGCATTTGATAGAGAGAGACGATGTTGCTTGTATTAGTGTGCTACCTATAGAAGTGGTGGTGGTTTCATTATTCTGTTTATTTTTCTGGCATGGTATATTTACTTTTGTTTTTAACAATGTTGTAAGTTGCTTGGAGACCTGATATGATGTGACTAATAATAATAACAACAACAACAACAACAATAACAATAACAATAATAATTTAGTTATAATGATACTGTATTAATTTATTATTAGTTATGATTATTTCAGCGGCAGAAGAAATGACCTGTGGGGAAAAGTTTGAACCCAGCATCGTCCAGGCTGATTCCTTTTTCAGCAATATGGCCCTTCAGCCCTCCTTTTAATAACAAACTTGGGGGGTTGAGCACTGAAGGATGGTGACAGGATTGAAGGGCGCCTGGGTCCCCTCCCACACCAACCTGAGGAAACTTTGGAGGAGAATTGGCACCACCAGCCCCTCTTATTCCAAGGCTACAAGTTCCTTTGGTGCAGTACAAGGAGATTGTGGATAATAAAGGATGACTTTTCATCAAATGATTGCTAAATGCTTCCAAAGCAACATCCAAGAACTACCAGCGTTGAAGAAATGACTCAACCTGTTTAGTTACAGCCTACTAAAAAGCCAAAAAAAAAATTATTATTATTGATGTGCTAAAATAGCTTCTAAGCAGTTTACAACATGAAATCAATTATAAAATGTGTTTGGAAGGACTCTGGCTGCTGCTGCAGCTGTTGCCGCTTACCTACCCTGCCTTCATTTTGCATCTTCTGCTCCAGGTATATGAAGGGGAAGAGCTGCCGGAGGCAGTGCCTCGGCTTTGAGCCAAGTGCGACGCTAAGTCTTGGGGCACACTTGGCGTCGTCTTGGGGTTGTTTTTGAGAAAGAAGACAATGGAAGAAATGTTTATAGTGCTATTGGTTATGGAAGATGGGGCTAGGTGGGGAGAAGCACAATGGGACATTGGAGAATATGTTGTAGATATTGTTATAATTGCTATGTGGTTTGTTTTATCTGTTCTGTTATTATGTTATGTACTTTGTTGAGATTTATTGTTTACTTATGTTTATTTAAAATGTGATGTATTTTTTTCCTTTTAATTGTATCAAATATGAATTGTACATGACATATTGTATATTGATTTTTATATTTCAGTCATCCATCCCTTCTCATGCTTTTGTCATGCTTGGGGGAATCCTTCGTATTTGGGAGTGGATATTTAAAAATCAAAAACAGCCCAAGAGTGCCAGGCCCTTAAAATATTTTACATTTCTTTAAAGCTGAAGTTTTGGGGAGCCACATGGAGTGTTTGGGGGTGGGGGAAATTGTACCTTGCTCATGCCCTCCTCAAACGTTGGGCCTGCACTATCTACAATGCTTCTTTCATCTTCCCCTGGTCTCCTTCATTTTAAAACGTGGCTCTTGCCGGAGCTGTTACGCATCTATATTCGTTTCTATCTTGAACGCTGGATCAGGGCAGTTGTTCCTTCCTCATTAGTGCCCCACATCTTTCACACAGCCCTTCAACATGTCCAGTTTGCAGAAAGGGGGAGGGGAATGATTGTGTCCCTGACAAAACAAGGATAAGGGGATCGTCTCTCTCGAAACTGGAAATATTACCGGAATTATCTTGTACGTCAAAGTCGCTCTCCAGTCACTTAACAATCGCTCAAAGAAATGATATAAAATATCACTTTTTTACATAGCTGGAATAATAGAGTGTTTGTCAGTCAATTCCTGGATGACTGAGCTGCTTTAACTCCCTGAAACTGGATGCCCTTCTTTCTCTCTCTCGACCTCCCGAGAAAATGTTGACAAAACAGGCACCTTCTGTCATCGCGGGGAGGGACCCGTTGCCCGCTCATTTCAGATAACACCGGCAGGTAACCTTTGACATTTCTCTCCTCTCCGCCTTCGAAAGGCTCCTGTAAGTGTAACAGTTGTGTCTTTCAGGCCTCGGAATACTGGGCCGCAATTTCGGGACCGGCGCACTGAAGGCAGCCTTTGTTTCCTTGGCTGACTAAGAACCTCTTAGAAAAGGGATAAGAGATGCTGTTAATAGCATAAGAGTGGGCTAATCAGCAAGAGCTATTACCCGTCCAATATTCGGAGGGATGACAGAGTTATCAATAACCGAGCCCCCAGGTGAGGTATGCGAGCCGATAATGTGAACTCTGGCCTGATCCCGGCTCGGCTGAGCGCTCATTGAAAAAGAAGCACCATGGTCTCTTCTCCCTCCCTTTCTTCATAGCATGCCAAATACATACATCAGCCACAAAGCTTTCGTTGTGTGGGTGTGTGGTATCTTTTTCCCTCTCTCTCTCTCTCTCTCTCTCTTTCTCTCAAAGTATAGTGATCTGGCAGCTTTAAACAGATTTCTTTAAAAGAAAAAAGGATTGAACCATGCATTCTCCATGTAAAAGCCCATCAAACCACCGATGGGTTTGTTTATATCTTAGAAAACCTGTCTTTAAAAAGATGGGGTTGTACCCAGTCTTGGTCATACTCAGAGTAGACCCATTGAAGTTATGGAGCATGACTCACTGAGGTGTTTCAGCATTTCAGTAATTTCGATAGCGGGTAAGGGGCCAGAGCTCAGTGGGAGAACATCTGCCTTGCATGCAGAAGATCCCAGGTTCAATCCCCGGCATCTCCAGGCTGGGAAAGACTTCTGCCTGAAAACCTGGAGAGCCGCTGCCAGTCAGTGTCAATAATAATTGATCTAGATCAGCGATTCCCAACGTGGGCGGTAGCACCCCCCTGGGGGGCATTACAGCCTTTCCAGGGGCGTTGGCATGACTACAAACTTTAGGCGGGTGTTTGGGTTCATTAGGGGGGCGTTGACATTTGGCGGTCTGATGCGACAGTTGAAGCATTTAAGTTTAAGTTTATGTAATACACAAATCATTAATTTTTAAACTGTTTTGTCCCCAGTTAGAATGTATTTAATAGTCTCAATTCATGGAAATAACACTACAAATAGTGTGTGCTCTTTAGTAAAGAAATTCTGAATAGCGGCCAGTGTCATATCAAGGAATGGGGATATTAGCCACACCCCGGCACTAGGTAATGTTCCAATGCTGTCTTAAGGGATGTTGGAACCAATCACAAGAGAGTGTTTGATAAGCTGGGTGTATTGGTGGAGGGCGCATTCTTCCAACGGATGAGTGCCATGTGCAAACAGGTGATGCAGACAGTCAGTTATTCACTGGTTTTCTTCAGGAATGGGACACACTCGCTACCCAATGTCTCTGTGATGTTTAAATGAACTTGTTTAACGAAACAATGCCGGTAAACTGAATGAGTTTGTTGTTAAGTAACACAGTGTATTCTATTGGTTCATACTGTGTGGACTTAATTAGTTAGGATTTAGTGCAGTGAATCGCATACTAGTGAAGAATCAAAACCATTTGGATATTGTTAGTCGTGGTGACTTAAGACTATTACTATCCAAGTATACTCCAGATATTGTGAAGTTAGCCAGAACTCATCAAGCTCAAGGATCACACTAGTATTTTATAATAAATCTCATTTTATTTACTTTTCTATAACTATGTATGTATATTAATAAATCATACTAAGAATTCAATGTGTAATCTAAGTGCAATAAAAAGGCATGATAAAAACGATCAGTAATAATCACTGAAAATACCTTTTATGCATTACTCATATTTTAAAGGAAGAATAGGGAGCATTGGCATATACTTAATCCTAGGGGGGCGTTGGGCACAAAAAGATTTTGCAAAGGGACGTTGGGTCGAAAAAGGTTGGGTAACGCTGATCTAGATGGACCACTGGTCTGTCTCAGTCTGAGGTAACTTCCTGAGTCTAAAGGAAAGGACTATAGCTCAGTGGTAGAGCATCTGCCTTGCATGCAGAAGGCCCCAGGTTCAATCCCTGGCATCTCCAGGTAGAGCTGGGAATGTCCTCTTGTCTGAAACCCTGGACAGTTGCTGCCAATCAGTGTAGACAGTACTGACCTAGAAGGATGAATGGTCTGACTCAGTGTATGACAGCTTCCTATATTCCTGTGTTCCTATATTTCTAACTTAGGTCAATTAATTTCAATGGATGGTATTCAATGCTTGTCCTACTAAGAGTAGACCCATTGAAGTTAAGAAACATGACTAGCTTAGTTCATTTATTCCAGTGGGTTCTACTCTGAGTAAGGCTTAGTTGAATACAACCCAATGAGTCTTCTTAGAGTAGACCCATTGGAAATTAATGACCCAAAGTTTGCCATGTCCGGTCAGTTGGATTAAAATTGTATCTCAAAAGCTTGGGGAAATTAAAAAGATCTTTTCCTGGTGCTGAAATGAGAGTAAGGGAGGCTCCAGGTGAACTTCTCTGGGGAGAGCATTCCACAACTGAGGTACCACCACTGAAAAGGCCCTCCCTGGTAGCCACGTTCAGCCACATCATTGTCTCATTTCAGATGATGAGGACACCTAGAGCAGGCCTTCCACTGAAGAACTTCATGCCTGGTAGGTCCTTCAAATATGGATATGTGCTTCTTGCAGCCATTTTGATGATAGGAGAGAGAGCAGTGTCATTCTGCTAATTTAGATTTATTCATTCCAATTGAATTGATGGTGTTTTACCCTATTCAGGTCTTCTCAGAGGAGAACTGATTCATTGGAATTTAATGGGACTACCCTGAGTAGAATTTAGTTGGATAAAACACATAGTCTTGCAAGCCACAGTGATCTCCATCACCAATTTTATTATTAAACAAATAGGCCTAACATGGACCAGCCTGGCTCATCCATCGGTCAAAGAAGGAACAGCTGGAGGGAACTTGTTTACTCCTCTCTGTCAGAAAGAGCACTAGGCTCCAACTGACAGTTGCTTCTTCTTTGGCTGATGGATGGGCCAGGCTGGTTTCACCTTTGCAACGAGGTTCTTCCTTGGAGGCAAAGGGTGTAAGGTCTCAGTGGGCCTTGGCTGCCAGACTGATTGCAAAGAACAGAGCAATTTACATAATACTGTGGAGTAGTCAAAGCTAAACCATTAATAATTGGTGGGCTGGTAATTAGGAACACTAATTTTGAGTAGAAATTAATGAACCTACGTTAGTCTTGTACATTACGTTCAATGGGTCTACTCTGAGTAGGACTACTATTGAAGACCACCCTATGGGACGTGTTCAACTAGGCCCTATGCAGAGTAGACCCACTGAAATTAATAGACCTCAGTTAGCCATGTTAGTGAATACACAACCCATTGCTTTAAACAGATTATTGCATGTTCCCAAGGCTATTTTATTGTGATTTTGATGTCATTCAACACCTTGGGCATATTCCCCTCACCCAAGGCAGCATGACAGATTCTAGCCAAATTAAATGCATTTAAGTCCCCTTGATTTCAATGGCAATGATTTAAAGCACATGCTTTATTCTCCTATTGGAATCAAGGGCATTTAAGAACTCTTAACAATGGGCTGGATCATGCCCTGTGTATGGTTTATAAATTAATTAATTTTGAAACAATCAGAAAATGGTGGGCTTTAATTGTCAAGGTAAGTGATCCCATCTTTTGAAATCAGGGAATCTTTTATATAACCCCAGGTTATGTTGATTTTAAACATACCCATCTTTTAAGAATGCTTTGTTTTCATCATGTACCGGACTGGAGTTTTGTTACTAATGCTAGACTTATAGTAGCTAAAGCCAATATAATGCTTTCCCGAAATATTGCTCAGAACTGCTTAGGCTAGTATTTCCAAAAGCCCAGCATACTTTAAGGAGCTCAGGATACAATCTCAGCTGGCCACAATGTCTGACAAGAATATTTCCCCAAGCTTTGTGTTCTAAAACTGGAAATATCTGCTAGTGCATTATGTTTGTTTGTTTTTGAAAGCAGCATGGTGAAATTAAAAGAAACTTTGCATTTTCCTCTATGGCCCCATCGGCATTGTACATTTACAGCAACATCATACCACTTTAAACAGTCATGGCTTCTCCCAAAGAATCCTGGGAACTGTAGTTTGCAAAGGGTACTGAGAGTTGTTAGGTGACACCTATTCCCCTCACAGAGCGACAGTTTCCAGCGGGGCTTAACTATCAATCTCTCTTCCAGGGAACTCTGGAGACTGTCGCTCTGTGAGGAGGAACTTTGTCAAAACTGCCTACAAAAATGTGTTTATTTGGAGAAATTCGCACTCAAATGGTGGAGAATTTTCATGAGGATTTTTTGAAAAAAATTGCAGATCGCTGTAGAAATGTAGAGGACTGAATTTAACATTGGAAAAGTGAGAAACTGAGAGAACCGAAACAGACATGTCTTTCCATCCCTAGCCATGACTGTTGACCGTGGCGCAGAGTGGTAAGAGGCGGTAACGCAGCCGAAGCTCTGCTCACGGCCGGAGTTCGATTCCAACAGAAGGAGGAAGTCGAATCTCCGGTAAAAGGGGTCGAGGTCCACTCAGTCTTCCATCCATCCGTGGTCATTGAAATGAGTACCCGGCATACGCTGGGGGGTAAAGAAAGGCCGGGGAAGGAACTGGCAACCCCACCCCATATATACGGTCTGCCTAGTAAACGTTGCAAGACGTCACCCTAAGAGTCGGAAACGACTCGCACTACAAGTGCGGGGACACCTTTACCTTTTTTAATAGTGGAATAAATGTATGGTGTGAATGTGGTCTAAGACCCATCCTGTCCCTACGTGATGCTGGTTCTACACTACTAATTCAAACTGGTTCAGACACACAGCTCTACCGAGCAGGAAATGCGGACATGCTCTGGCCTTTCACTTTCACTTATTATGGGCCAAGCTTCCAAACTACAAAAAATCCCCCCAAAAATGAATGGGCTGCAAACCACATTTTTCCCCTCTTCTGCGTGCTCTATGTTTGCCCTTTATGCGCCCAGTTTCCTTCCTCCCCAACCCCAACCCCCCTGTCATGCAATCACCCTCCCAAATACGTCAGCCCAGTCTGTCTTCAAATTACCCTTTTTACTGAAATCGATAAAAAAAAAAAGTGTGAGAAGGGGAACACAAAACACAAAACTGTATGGTGGCAGATTTGCTATAAACTCATTAATGGAGAAACGGCCAACTAGATAGACCTTTAACCACCCTGCCATTGATTCCAGCGCAAGGAGAATGATAAAGTGTGATAATCAGCGGGCAGTCGCTGCGCTCGTGTTTTGGGGAGGGTTGCCTCGGACTGGGGGGGGGTGTCCACCAGCATACCCAGCTGCTCGTAATATAAGGCACAAATAATTTTCACCTAGATTTCTTTTCTTTTTTTTAAGGGAAGGGTCAAGGCACTTAGTTATTTAATAGCAAGCAAGGCTCAGTTTGTGCAATCAGCACAAAACGTTCTCCCTGAATTCATGTACTTCAGGCTACTGGGACGTGTGTGATTCATGTACTTCAGGATGCAGGCCGTGGGAGGGGAATCAGGCATCCTGGTGCCCCCCACAGGTTTTGGACCACTACTTCTGTCAGCCACCGCCAGTAAAAGAAAGTCGCTCTCATGACTGAATGCTGTCTCAACCACCCTCAAAAGTCCCCTCCCTGTGCATAGAAAATTGGCACATCAGGAAGGAGGATTCAAACCCAGTTGTCTCCGGACAAGGAGAATAGGCTTTTGTCTTGTTTTGCTTTGCTTTCCATGGGGGAGCATTCAAACAGCAGCTCCCTCGACTGAATTAAAGATTTGAAAAATGAGACAGGGAAAGAACCAAAATCGACAGATCCCTCCATCCCTATCTGACACACAACAACCTGGAAATAAATCCCACTGAACTCAATGGGGCCTAAATCAAAGTAGATGAACGAATCGATCCGTCTGTTTCCCATCCATGCCACTCTTTAAAAAAAAATCAGCATGAACATTTGCGTTTACGTGTAGAAAAGATTTTCTCTCCAATGATGGAACATTTTAATTACTCTTAAATGTATTTCTAGCAGAGAACTGTACCACAGAGAAATGCAAAAATCCGATGGAGAGCTGCTTTCTGACTACCCATTAGTCTGGGTGGTATGGGATTAGCTGCAGCGGCTGGTGCCCCATTGGGACTGGTAGGGCAGAAGGTGAGGAGCCCAACAGAGGCGAAGCCAGAGCCAATGAGAAGAGGAGCAAACTCATTCTAGTTTTGTCCCCACCCCCTTCCCTGCTGAATTCTAAAAGGCCAGAACTGAGACTAAAGAGGAGGAGGCTGCCAATGGAAGGTTACCCCCGGATTGGTTGTAAAAAAGGGGGGCAGGCAAGAAGGGGGCTGGATAAGGGCAGACTGAAGTTGGTGGGGCAGTGCCACAGTTGCCCTACTGGGCTAGCCTCCACTCTACCACTCCAATCAGCTCCTGTACGTGGAATGGGAAAGGCCACACTATCTTGCCCTTCGCCTCAAGCAGTAAAATGTCAGGCTGGGCCTGTTTGCAGTAGCGTAACTAGCTTTTCATGTGCCCTGTGCAAGGTTTTTTTTTGGGCCCCTTAATTTTTTTTGGGGGGGGGAACTAATAATAAAACAAATACAATATAACAATTGTTTATAAATAATTTTCATTTCAGCAAATCCATTTCAGGGGCCCCTTCGTCCTGGGCCCTGGGCCTGTGCACCTGTTGCACCTGCCTAGTTACGGCACTGCCTGTTTGGCACATGAGTTCCTGCAGAAACTGATCTATCGGAGAGGAATGCATTCTGAAATGACCTCAGCGTTGGGGATAGAGGGCTGAACTGAACGGATTAGTGAGACCTGAGTTCCAGTCCCGGCTTGACTGTGAAGTTCACTGAATGGCCTCTCTTCCTTTCCTCTCTCTTTCTCCTGACCTAGCCTACCTCGCAGGTTTGTTGTGGGGGTTAAATGGGATGAAAATCTGAGCTTCTTGCAGAGGCGGGAGGGTTGCAGATGTGATGCTGTTACAGTATGCAGCTTTTTATTAATATATTAGAACATGCAAAAGGGAAAAGAGAAGAATGGAATAGAGCGGACAGACTTTCTGCCAGGGGCGGCTGGCGTCCAAGGGGACTGGGTGGACATAAGGCAGAGGCAGAGCCAATGACAGGTGGGGACTCATTCTAGTTTTGCCCCCATCTTCCTCCTCCTTGCTGAGTTCTACAAGGGGCAATCCTGAGACTAAATAGGAGGAAGCTGACAGCCTGGGCCACCCCCTGGACTGGTTGTAAGTAGGAAGGAAGGCAAGTGGAGGACTGGTTGAGAGCAGACAGAGGTTGGCAGGGCAGTGCCGCGTTTGCCGTAAGGGGCCAGCCCCCACTGAGGATTAGATCACTTTGTACTGGGATTCAGAAAGATCAGATTCCTCTAGCATCCCTTGAGGATGCTTGCAAGGGACTGTGCAGTCAGGGAAATACATATAAATGTAAATGTCCTGCCTTCAGGTCACAGCCCTCTGAATAGGGTTTTCATGAGGCTGAGAGGCAGTTACTGGCCCAAGGTCACCCAGTGAGCTTCATGGCTATGTGGGGTTTCGAACCCTGGTCTCCCAGGTCGTAGTCCAACACCTTAACCACTACACCACACTGGCTGTCCTGAGGGAAATACATACAGAGGTGCATAACTTTATGCGTGCTGTGGAAGGAGAGGAGAGAGAGGGAGAGAGAGGGAGAGAGAGCTTCTTCCCCCTCTCCCATAACACTAGAACGTGGGGTCGGCCAGTGAAACTAATTGGCTGTAGTAGACGCAGAATGTAGAAAGAAAGGACTTCCTCACACCATTGATACATGGAATTTGCTGCCCCAAGAGGTAGGGATGTCCACTAGCTTAGAAGTGAAATTGACAGATCCGGCTAGCTCTACTCTTGGGTAGCATGGTCCCATTTGGCCCCATGATGTTTTTGCATTGAGCCGGCTCTTTACATGGAATATCTAAAAAAGGGACAGCCAATCTGGTGCCCTCTAGAGCAGCCTTTCCCAACCAGTGTGCCTCCAGATGTTGTTGGACCACAAATCCCATCAGCCTCAGCCAGCATTGTCAATGATCAGGAAAGATGGGAGTTGTGGTCCAACAACATCGGGAGGTACAAAGACTGCTCTAGAGTATGATGTTGATTATGTTAACCCCCCCCTTCACCAGCAGGTCTCAGGGTGGGTTACAATAATTTAAAATCCAATACAGTCATAGGAATAGGAATTGTTGAACTACATCTCACATCACCCCTGAGCATTGGCCATGCCAGCTGATGGGTGTCAGGAGCTGTAGTCCAGCAACACCTGGAGGGCACCAGGTTGGCTACCCCTGATCAATGCTGTAATTCCCAGTAGTATTCAGAGAAAGTGCATGCTATATGGCATCATTTTTCATGGAGAACAGATCTATCAGTGGCTACTGGGAGTGACAGCGAAATGGACTCTCCATGGACAGAGGCAGTAAACCAAATTCTGGGGACAAGTCACTTGGGAAGGCCATGTCCTTCATGCTCTGTTTGTGTACTTTCCAGAGGGATCTTCCGGACTGTTGTTGGAAACAAAAGGCTGGATTAAATGTTTTCTTGGTCTGATCTAGTGAGGCAATTTCTATATCTGCAGAGTGTGGGTGTAGACAAATGCAGCCAAGGGCCTGCAATCTAACCAGTCTGAGTGTTTGAATAATCGTAATAATCATAGGGTTATATCTAATGCTAGTCCTCCTCAGAGAAGATCTGTAGAAATCAACAGACATGAATAACTTAAGTCCATTGATCTGAGTGGGTCTACTCCAAGTAGGGTTATGAGTATTATAATTCAGCTCACATTAACAAAACATTTAAACATCTATACATCCATTTTAGTTTACACATATACAGTAGCTCAGTATATGTTGTCCAAATGTGTATCCAGACAAAGTTGGTGTTTACAGAAGTATACTCAAATGTAGCAAGGATGTTTAGGTCATCAGACCATTGCATAATAGTTGGTAGGTATTTGTCCTTCCAGGCTTGTAATATAAGTCTTTTAGCAGCAACCATTAAGGCACGTAAAGTCCATTCTTATTTCTCTGCCGTTAATTATTATGATTTATTTTAATTTATTACTCACCCTTCACTCTGAGGTCCCAGGCGGTTTACAACAGTTTAAAATGCATCCTTAAAACCATTGGAAACAACTTACAATCACAAACATCACAAAAACAGGTCCGAAAAAAATACATCTCAGGTGCCAAAAGCTAGGGTTTAGAGGTGCATCTTCATCATTCACCAAAAACTCGACCGTGAAGTTGCCAGGCACACCTCTGTGGCAGTGGCGACTGGTGGCTTCAATGTCAGTGGAGCAGTGAATCCACTCCGAATTTTAATATGAACTTTCAAAGAGCTGTCCAAGGTGCTGTGGACAACTCCTTGAAAGTTTGGACTAAAACACGAAGCAGAGTCACTGCCTAACCAACGTTGGAGCCACCAGCCGCCTCTAATCTATGGAAATGGAGTTCCACAACTTAGGGGCTGCCACAGAGAATGCCCTCCAATCAGTATTGGATGCAACCCATCGATTGTAGCAAAGCCTTTGGTTTGGCTTAGCAAGCGAATGCAAAAGTAGGCTTTGCTTTAGTAATAAAGAAGTTAATACAGCGGCTGGTAAAGTAATGAGAAGATGCTTCTAATTATTGGTTGGACAGCAGTCTTTGTTTTATTTCAAGGGTTACCCAAAGCATCAGCCTGCCCTTTCCTCTCTTATCTGATCAAAGAGCCAACAACGTCCTTTGGTGGTGGTAGCAGCATCCCTCAGATTCAGTTCCACTAATTCAAGTTCCCCAATTGCATTTCCATGTCTCATATTGCAATTGTTTTGATATCTTAAGGCTTCTGCTGGATGGTTTTAAGGCAGCGTATCTCTCAGCCAGATAAGCTCTTTATGAAAGATACTTTTCAGCCTCCCCAGCAACACACGCACATGCACACACACACACACACACACACGCAGAGAGAGAGCTTTGCAAAGTTCAAACTTTAATGGGCTTTTTATGAAATGTAATTCAGAGATGAGTCAAGGTTTCCAGCGTTCCTCATTGCAGCCACAGGTCATGGTCAGGTCTCTGCAAGGCCTATGGGCCTCTTTTCTTGCCAGAGAATTCTGCTATCTTTTCTTTTCTCTACCATCTTTTCTTTTGTCCTGTTCCAGCTGTGTTGCCATGTCCAAGGAAGGAGTCTGCGTCTGATTGTGTTTAAGACAAAGAAGGGAGGCAATCTCCTCCTAAACTGCATCTATCTCCCCTCTCTGTCCAGATCTCTCTCACTCTCATACAGACACATAGGGCACACTGCGATTTACTGTGTGTCTAGTGCTACTTGCATCAGCTTTTAATTTGCATGGTTCACATGACGTTACTGGCAAACAGAAGCTGTCACATAGTTTTCCCCCTGTAAATCCGTACTAACCCAATCTTCTCATAATCCAAAAAAGGGAAGGGAGGAATCCCTCCACTCCATATCTCTAGGGCTTGCTAACGCTGTGCTCCGATGCTTTTAGGTGGGTGTGTCAGTCATTCCCCTCTCCACGCCCACTCCCTCCTCCTCCCTTCATTCATTTCATTTCCTGTGAGATGAAGAGAAACTGCTTCTCTCTCCTTATGTTGCTGTAAAGGGTGCTTTTCTTTTCTTCCCCCCCCCAACTTGTGCACAAAAGCATAACACTGCTGAAACAAAGATTCGTATTTCAGCTGTATTGTACTGGTGAAAATACAAATAATCGCACTTCCAGGTTGTTTTTTAATGAGTAGAACAAACTGAGCATGCTCAGTTGCCAGGTAACAAGAGGGAGTGGGAATATTAAATTAGAGGGTTTGGTCTTTAGGAAACTGTGTGATTGATGCTTCCCCTCAAGTGTGACTAGAAAACACTGTGTTTGCCGCTGCACTTGATCCGTTACTGTAGACAGCGCAAACAGAAAACGGAGGTAAAAAGAGCGTCTTTAGCACGAAGTTATGCTCCCATGTGGACCTGGGTGGGTGAGCTGGGAGAAGTTGATCTGACCCAGCTTTGCCCTCCTGGATACTCGGTGCAACACCAGCACAGGCTGCAGGGACAGGGGGGAGTAGTTGCTGTGGTCTACAGAGCCTCCATCTCTGTCAGCAGGAAACCACTCTGTCTTGGAGCTGGCTGTGAGGGCCTGCACCTGGTGTTGGGCCAAGGAGACAGCAAACTAGGGTTGCTGCTGGTGTACCGTCCACTCTGCTGCCCGGCAGCATCTCTGACTAAGCTGGAAAAGGCCATCTTCGCTGTGGTATTGGAGGAGCCCAGAATGATAGTCCTGGGTGATTTCAATGTCCATGCTGGGACCGCCTGTAGTGTTCCGGCTCAGGACTTCATGGCCTCCATGACAACCATTGTCAAGTTGTCACCGGCCTGACACATAGGGCAGGGTACACCCTCGACTTGGTTTTTGCTCCAGATGGAGGAAGGGGTGGTCTGGAGATGGGGGGTGTCTCCCCATTGTCATGGTCAGACCATGTCCTAGTGAAGTTTAGATTTATGGCTCCAATCCTTCCCTGCAGGGATGAACGACACATTAAGATGGTCCGCACCCAGAGACTAATAGAATCCACTGGATTCCTGAATGCCCTGGGGGAGTTCCCAGTAGATAGAGCAGGTGACCCTGTTGAAGCCCTTGTCACGCTGTGGAACACTGAGGCACATTGGGCTCTTGACATGGTTGCCCCCGAGCACCCTCTCCAGCATTGTGGAGCCCGGTTTGCACCTTGGTACACCAGTGAGCTAAGGGCAATGAAACAGGCTGAACGACGGCTAGAGCGCAAGTGGCGAAAGACATTCAGTGAGGCTGATCAGGCACAAGTAAAACATTATAACCGTTTGGTGGTGAGAGCGGGGGAAAAGGCCCACTTCTCTGCCTCCATCGCATCCTCAAGTAGCCGTCCAGTGGAGCTTTTCCGTATTGTCAGGGGTCTGTTGACATCAACTCCAGGAAATGGAGTTTTAGACCCTTCAGAAGCCCACTATGAATTGTTTGCAAGGCACTTTGAGGGCCAAAGTGCTTGTAGCTGTCTTGATGCTCCATCCACATCTACTGTAGTCCCCAATGAGGTGTCCAGTGCAACATCTGCTGCAACCTCTTGGGAATAGTTTCAGTTGATGCGGCCTGATGACATAGACAAGGTACTTGCGATGATGCGGCCAGCAACGTGTCCTCTCTACCCTTGCCCTTCTTGGCTTATTAAAGCTTGCCGAGGGGTTTGACCAAGTGGATCCAGGGTGTGGGCAACACATCATTGCAGGAGGGAGTGGTTCCAGCCACCCTGAAAGAGGCGGTGATTTGACCGCTCCTGAAAAAGCCCACCCTGGACCCATTGGTATGCAACAATTACCGACTGGTCACAAATACCCCGTTCTTAGGGAAGGTGATTGAGAGGTTTGTGGCACAGCAATTGCAAGTACTCTTGGATGAAACAGATTATCTTGACCCATTCCAGTCTAGGTTCAGGCCTGGTTATGGGATTGAGTCGGCCTTGGTCACCCTGATGGATTACCTTTATTGGGAGAAGGACAGAGGGAGTGCAACCCTGTTACTCTTACTTGATCTGTCAGCGGCTTTTGATACCATTGATTATGGTATCCTTCTGGGCCAACTTGGTGAGGTGGGTATTGGAGGCACTGTTTTAGAGTGATTCCGATTCTATCTCCAAGGTCGTTTTCAGAGAATAGCATTAGGTGATTATCTTTCGGCCCCCTGCCAGTTGTGCTGTGGAGTGCCGCAGGGTACCATCTTTTCCCCCATGCTGTTTAACATCTATATGAAGCCCTTGGGAGCAGTACAAACCCTGGACCACTACCTGGACTCAGTGGTGAGCTGGATGAGGGCCAATAAACTGAGTCTGAATCCTAGCAAGACGGAGGCACTGTGGGTTGGTGGTTCCTGAGTTCAAATAATTGGTCAGTTGCCTGCTTTCGATTGGGTTGTACTCCCTCTGAAAGAGCAGGGCCATAGTCTGGAGGTGCTCCTGGACCCATCTTTGTCTCTAGAGGCCCAGGTGACCTCAGTGGCTAGGAGTGCCTTTTGCCAGCTTTAGCTGATAAGACAGCTGCGGCAGTTTCTGGACCAGGATAGCCTGACCACTGTTGTCCACACACTGATAACCTCCAGGCTGGTTTACTGCAATTCTCTCTATGTGGGGCTGCCCTTGAGGTTGTTCCGGAAACTGCATCTGGTGCAAAATGTGGCAGCAAGACTGCTCACTGGGGCATGGTATCGCCAACATGTCACCCCGCTGCTGAAAGAACTGCACTGGCTGCCCATTTGCTACAGGGCCAAGTTCAAGGTTCTAGTTTTGGTGTACAAAGCCCTATACAGCTTGGGACCAGGATACCTGAAAGATCATCTTATCCCTTATATACCCAGTCGATCACTGCACTGTGCAGGTGAGGAACTCCTACAGGTACCATTTTATCAGGAGGTCCGTTCTGCACAACATAGGAAATGGACCTTTAGTGTGGGGGCACCTCCATGTGGAATTCCGCCCCTTTAAATATTAGACAGGCACCATCACTGTTATATTTTCAGTGCCTATTGAAGACCTTCCTCTTTCAACAAGCCTTTTAAGTTGAGACCTTATCCCAGTCTGCTTTTGTGATGGAATTGCTTTTTAATATGTTTTTAAACCTTTTTTTTTTAAAAAAAATATGTTTTTAACCTTTCTTAAAAAGTTGTCTTGAAAGCTTTTTTTAAAAAATGTTTTTTTAAAGATTTTTTAAATGTATTTTAAAGTCTGCGGTTTTTTGAGAGCCAGTGTGGTGTAATGGTTGGAGTGTTGGACTACAACCTGGGAGACCAGAGTTCGAATCCCCACACAGCCATGAAGTTCACCTTGGGCCAGTCACTGCCTCTTAGCCTCAGAGGGAGGCAAATGTAAACCCCCTCTGAATACCGCTTACCATGAAAACCATAAGTCAAAATCGAAGGCAGTCCATTCCCATTTCAAAGTCTGTTTTTATGATGTTTTAAAGTGCTTTTAGTGCTTTTGTTTGCCATCCTGGGCTCCTGCTGGGAGGAAGGGTGGGATATGAATCAAATAATAAATAAATAACTCATAAGCCCATAGAGAGCCTTCTGGGCTTTGCATTCTCCTCTCTTCCTCTTAATATCCTTGGCTTTTTGAAAGCAAAAGACCGGGACCTGGTGTGAGATGTAAGTGTTGTTGAACCGATTGGGAGCAGTGACCACAGTGCTATTAAATTAAACATACATGTAACTGGCCAATTGCCAAGAAAATCCAACACGGTCACATTTGACTTCAAAAGAGGAAACTTCACAAAAATGAGGGGATTGGTAAAAAGAAAGCTGAAAAACAAAGTCCAGAGGGTCACATCACTCGAAAATGCTTGGAAGTTGTTTAAAAACACTATATTAGAAGCTCAACTGGAGTGCATACCGCAGATCAGAAAAGGTAACCCCAGGGCCAAGAAGATGCCAGCATGGTTAACGAGCAAAGTCAAGGAAGCTCTTAGAGGCAAAAAGTCTTCCTTCAGAAAATGGAAGTCTTGTCCGAATGAAGAAAATAAAAAAGAACACAAACTCTGGCAAAAGAAATGCAAGAAGACAATAAGGGATGCTAAAAAAGAATTTGAGGAGCACATTGCTAAGAACATAAAAACCAACAACAAAAAATTCTATAAATACATTCAAAGCAGGAGACCATCTAGGGAGACAATTGGACCCTTGGATGATAAGGGAGTCAAAGGTGTACTAAAGAACGATAAGGAGATTGCAGAGAAGCTAAATGAATTCTTTGCATCTGTCTTCACAGTGGAAGATATAGGGCAGATCCCTGAACCTGAACTAACATTTGCAGGAAGGGATTCTGAGGAACTAAGACAAATAGTGGTAACGAGAGAGGAAGTTCTAAGCTTAATGGACAATATAAAAACTGACAAATCACCGGGCCCAGATGGCATGCACCCGAGAGTTCTCAAAGAACTCAAAGGTGAAATTGCTGATCTGCTAACTAAAATATGTAACTTGTCCCTCGGGTCCTCCTCCGTGCCTGAGGACTGGAAAGTGGCAAATGTAACGCCAATCTTCAAAAAGGGATCCAGAGGGGATCCCGGAAATTACAGGCCAGTTAGCTTAACTTCTGTCCCTGGAAAACTGGTAGAAAGTATTATTAAAGCTAGATTAACTAAGCACATAGAAGAACAAGCCTTGCTGAAGCAGAGCCAGCATGGCTTCTGCAAGGGAAAGTCCTGTCTCAGTAACCTATTAGAATTCTTTGAGCGTGTCAACAAGCATATAGATAGAGGTGATCCAGTGGACATAGTGTACTTAGACTTTCAAAAAGCGTTTGACAAGGTACCTCACCAAAGGCTTCTGAGGAAGCTTAGCAGTCATGGAATAAGAGGAGAGGTCCTCTTGTGGATAAGGAATTGGTTAAGAAGCAGAAAGCAGAGAGTAGGAATAAACGGACAGTTCTCCCAATGGAGGGCTGTAGAAAGTGGAGTCCCTCAAGGATCGGTATTGGGACCTGTACTTTTCAACTTGTTCATTAATGACCTAGAATTAGGAGTGAGCAGTGAAGTGGCCAAGTTTGCTGACGACACTAAATTGTTCAGGGTTGTTAAAACAAAAAGGGATTGCAAAGAGCTCCAAAAAGACCTCTCCAAACTGAGTGAATGGGCGGAAAAATGGCAAATGCAATTCAATATAAACAAGTGTAAAATTATGCATATTGGAGCAAAAAATCTGAATTTCACATATATGCTCATGGGGTCTGAACTGGCGGTGACCGACCAGGAGAGAGACCTTGGGGTTGTAGTGGACAGCACGATGAAGATGTCGACCCAGTGTGCGGCAGCTGTGAAAAAGGCAAATTCCATGCTAGCAATAGTTAGGAAAGGTATTGAAAATAAAACAGCCGATATCATAATGCCGTTGTATAAATCTATGGTGTGGCCGCATTTGGAATACTGTGTACAGTTCTGGTCGCCTCATCTCAAAAAGGATATTCTAGAGTTGGAAAAGGTTCAGAAGAGGGCAACCAGAATGATCAAGGGGATGGAGCGACTCCCTTACGAGGAAAGGTTGCAGCATTTGGGGCTTTTTAGTTTAGAGAAAAGGCGGGTCAGAGGAGACATGATAGAAGTGTATAAAATTATGCATGGCATTGAGAAAGTGGATAGAGAAAAGTTCTTCTCCCTCTCTCATAATACTAGAACTCGTGGACATGCAAAGAACCTGAATGTTGGAAGATTCAGGACAGACAAAAGGAAGTACTTCTTTACTCAGCGCATAGTTAAACTATGGAATTTGCTCCCACAAGATGCAGTAATGGCCACCAGCTTGGATGGCTTTAAAAGAAGATTAGACAAATTCATGGAGGACAGGGCTATCAATGGCTACTAGCCATGATGGCTGTGGTCTGCCACCCTAGTCAGAGGCAGCATGCTTCTGAAAACCAGTTGCCGGAAGCGTCAGGAGGAGAGAGTGTTCTTGCACTCGGGTCCTGCTTGCGGGCTTCCCCCAGGCACCTGGTTGGCCACTGTGAGAACAGGATGCTGGACTAGATGGGCCACTGGCCTGATCCAGCAGGCTCTTCTTATGTTCTTATGTTCTTTGCCTAGGTGCCCCCTGAGCTTGCCAATGCTACATAGGAAGCTGCCATATACCGAGTCAGACCATTGGTCTATCTGCCTCAGTCTAGTTGGCCGTGATGCCAGGCAGTGGCTGTCCAGGTTTTCAGGTAGGGGAATGTCCCCACTCCTACCTAGAGATGCGGGGATTGAACCTGGGACCTTCTGCGTGCAAAGCATGTGTTCTGCCATTGACCTGCTGCCCTTCCCCACATTTAAACACAGAGATTGCTTTAAGAACTAGCTCCTGGGAACTGCCCCAGACAGCCCTCTACAAGATGACCTCTTTCTCCAATGCATCTTGTAGTAGCTGCCGTGCCATGTATAGAAACATGATTTCTAGAACGAGGATACTGGAAGCCACTGGGAGCTGCAGGTAGAGAGGGCAGACGAGGGACTCCAGAAACTAAGATACTTCTCCCCACATCACACACTCAATGTATTGGAGTAAAACTGCTACAATTATTATTATTATTATTATTATTGTTGTTGTTGTTGTTGTTGTTATTGTTATTGTTAT
Source organism: Rhineura floridana (assembly GCF_030035675.1). Taxonomy (NCBI): domain Eukaryota; kingdom Metazoa; phylum Chordata; class Lepidosauria; order Squamata; family Rhineuridae; genus Rhineura; species Rhineura floridana. The sequence goes on along the minus strand of NC_084499.1, from coordinate 14,715,837 downwards.
TATCTTTATTTATACCCTGCCCTTTTTCCAAACTGGAACTCAAGGCGGCTTCCAGATAAATCAAGCACACATCATTAAGAACCTATAAAAATATAAACATATAAACGTATAAAATCAGCATTAAAACAGGATTAAACTATTAAGATGTTAAAACCAATTACTCTTAAAATACTGCAACCCAGTTTAGGAGCATACAGGCAAAACAATAACATACAGCATCCTCTTCAGTCACTACCCTTAAAACCTTCCGTTCCAAAGGCCTGCTGGAAGAAAAAAGTCTTTTGCTGTCGGCGGAAAGACTGCACAGAGGAGGCCATTCTTGCCTCCCTAGGGAGGGAGTTCCAGAGCCTAGGGGCAGCCACCGAAAAGGCCCTATCTCGTGTCCCCACCAGTCACACTTGTGAAGGTGTTGGGATCGTGAGAAGGGTCTCTCCTGAAGATCTCAGGGCCCGGGCAGGTTCATATAGGGAGATACGGTCTGACAGATAGCCTGGACTCTTGGCATTTTGGTGTAGGTCGGTGCTGAATTTTCTCCAGTATAATTTTTATGTTGAGAATAGAATGATTTCCCCCCAAATACACTTTTGATTGCATGAATATTTTTCCAATCCTGTTTGGGGCCATTACATTCCATGGCAACTGTTATTTGGCACCACTCTGCCTGCCCACCTGCCGCTCAACCTAGCCACTGCTTTTTCCTCCTTCCAGGATTAGCCACATGGATGATCTCTGCCAATCAGGAATCATGCGGTGAAGGTGTCATGGCACCACATATCCAATCAGATTTGGCTACATTGTGACTCCACACACAAACACGGAGGGCGACTGAGTCCGAGTGCAACCGCTTTCTAGATTAATTACACATGTTACTAGCCACGCAGGGATAATGCAGTGAATTGAGTGACATTGCAATGTTACATAGCCAGTCTAGATTGGCTACGTGAAAATATGAAGTCATGTGAAAACTGAAAGTGAGGACAAGAGACAGCAATGCAAATATACACCATTTCCACATTATAGGCCTAAAAAGATTGACATACTACACAACATTGTTGTAAGGATTACTCAGATCACAAGAATACCTTTGAACACCTGCAGGCACTACATAAATAATAAGTATTATCATTCTTACCTGTCGGGGATTATTTGGGTGAAAATAATTGGGTGAAAATAGTGACAAGCCACCATGGTGTATTGGATAGAATTGAGAAGATCGGATTTAAAATCCTCTCTCTGCCATGAAGCTTACTATGTGACCAGTCACCATCTCTCAACCTAGCCTACCTCACAGGGCTGTTGAGATGATAAAATGGGGTGCCCTGAATGCCTTGGAGGAAGAAAGGTGGAATGTTGTTGTTATATGCCTTCAAGGCAGTTACGACTTATGGCGACCCTATGAATCAGCAACCTCCAATAGTATCTGTTACAAACCACCCTGTTCAGATCTTGTAAGTTCAGGTCTGTGGATTCTTTTATGGAATCGATCCAACTCTTGTTTGGTCTCCCTCTTTTTCTACTCCCTTCTGTTTTTCCCAGCATTATTGTCTTTTCTAGTGAACATATCTTCTCATGATGTGTCCAAAGTATGATAGCCTCAGTTTCATCATTTTAGCTTCTAGTGATAGTTCTGGTTTAATTTGTTCTAACTCCCAATTATTTGTCTTTTTCGCAGTCCATGGTATCTGCAAAGCGCTCCTCCAACACCACATTTCAAATGAGTTGATTTTTCTCTTAACCGCTTTTTTCACTGTCCAACTTCCTATCTTTACATAGAGATTGGGAATACCATGGTCTGAATTATTTTGACTTTAGTGTTCAGTGATACATCTTTTCATATGGGGACCTTTTCTAGTTCTCTCATAGCTGCCCTCCCCAGTCCTAGCCTTCTTCTGATTTCTTCTCTATTGTCTCCATTTTGGTGAATTATTGTGCCAAGGTATTGATAATCCTTACAAGTTCAATGTCCTCGTTGTCACCTTTAAAGTTACATGAATCTTCTGTTGTCATTACTTCAGGCTTCTTGACGTTCAACTGTAGTCCTGCTTTTGTGTTTTCCTCTTTAACTTTCGGCTCCCAGATAAGTGTATATGATAAATATACCCCTTTTGAAGTGGTCCAAACCAAATTCCTGAGGTCGATTTTGGGTATTCCATCTTGCGTCCCTAATGCCTACCTCTACCTTGAAACTGGACTTCCCTCGATAGAGGCCCGTATATGGATACTCAAGCTCAAGTACTGGTTAAAACTCCTGTTTCTACCTGTGGGCTTGGCCTCTTGTCCTGTTAGACGCCTTCCAGTCAAGATGGAAGAAAACTTTAACTATGAAACTCTCCAGCTTAGGATTCTCGACTACTGCTATGCTTTTGCTAGGCCACACCAAGGCGCAGGCGGCAATTCTCCAACAAATCCTCGATGTTGAGTTCCAAAACCATCTCTCTCTACTAGTGCCTAAATTTGGAGCTATTCTGTGTCCTGGGCCCTTTATCCCTGCGTATTTCCTAACTTTCCTCCCTACCCCGAGGCTCACGATGGCCAAATTCAATGTATTACTTTCGGCCCTCTTAGACGGTAGATTCCAAAAAATCCCTTATGCTGAGCGGCTATGCCCCTGTGGAGTGGATGCAGTGGAAACTGTGGGACATGTTTTATTGGACTGTGCTTTCTACTATGATCTCCGATGCACTCTGATCACTCCGATCACGCAAAATCTCCCAGGCAGGGACGCTGCTTTTTACGTCAGATACTTTTTATCCGACCAAATTTCTCAGGTCACAATTATGGTTGCGAGATTTTGTCCTGCTGCTATTTCCCACCGAAGAGCACAATTAACTCAACAGCCAGTATAGACCTGAGATTTTGGGGGAGTTTTGCTTTTAAACGTGTCCTGTTATAATATTTGTTTTGTGATCACCCGAGTTTGTGTGTATTTTAGACTGGTCTCTGACTGTAATAAATTACTTTCTTACTTACTCTTTAACTTTCAACAGCATTTGTTTCAAATCATTACTGGTTTCTGCTAGTAGTATGGTATCGTCTGCATATCTTAAATATTGATATTTCTCCCTCCAGTTTTCATACCTTCTTCATCTTGGAACAGTCCTGCTTTCTGTATGATATGTTCTGCATATAGGTTATGCTATATTATTGTATTTAGGGTTCTAACCGTGTTTCTGTCTCCTTTTGCTTTTGCTTTTGCTTTCTTTCTCTCTTTAACCATTTTAAGAGTTTTGTCAGTCATCCATTGAGGTCTTTCTCTCTTTTTAACTAGAGGTATTGTCTTTTTGCATTCTTCCCTGATAATGGCTCTGATTTCAATCCATAGTTCTTCTAGTTCTCTATCAACTAAGTTGATAAGGCCCTAAATGCCTTGGAGGAAAAAGGGTGGGATACAAGTTAATAAATTGTACTCCATTAGCCTTAATGTCAATTGCAATTGAGTTAGTCCTACTCAGAGTAATCCCACTGAAACTGATGGGCATGACTAACAGGTTAAGTAATTTCAATGGTTCTACTGTAAGTAGAGAGCCAGTGTGGTGTGGTGGTTAAGGTGTTGGACTATGACCTGGGAGACCAGGGTTGGAATCCCCACATGGCCATGAAGTTCACTGGGTGACCTTGGGCCAGTCACTGCCTCTCAGCCTCAGAGGAAGGCAATGGTAAACCCCCTCTGAATACCACTTACCATGAAAACCCTATTCATAGGGCCGCCATAAGTTGGAATCGACTTGGGCAGTCCCCACTGTAAGTAGAACTGCACTAGATGCAACCTAATGATTCTAAAAACTTCAAAAAGCCTTCTTATATGGTCAGCTCACTGGTCCATCTAGTAGCATTGTTTGCTGATTGGCTATGCTCAGTCTCAAATGTAGCTCTTGCTACATGACATCCAATTGCCTGGAGGTGCCAAAAATTGAAACTGGGACCCTTTGAATGGAAGGAATGTGCTCTTCTCTCTGATTTACAGCCCCTCCGCCATTTTCTATAGGAGTTCTTTCCAAGATTATAGAACAACTCACCCCCCAATTTTGCAATCACCCAAATGTAACAAAATCCAAATGTAGATTCTCAGTGCCAGCAGAGTGTATTCCCAAACTCCTTGTCACTGATATCGCTAATTTCCTGTTCAGTGTATGATTTTTCATCATCGATCCTATATTGGGCAAAATTAGATTTACTGTCTTGGTTTCTTTCAAAATTACATGGGAACTGCTGTTCTTATTCCTCTCCAGGACAGTAAAAAGCAATAAAATTCTTGCAGATTTCGACAGCAGGCAATTCAATAAAAAGCTATGTATATTTTATAAGGGACAATAAAAAATAAGTCTATAGCTGTGTCATAAAGGGGTTGTGGAAAAGCAGCTTTTGTTGTTGTTTCTCAGGCTGTATTTCTCCGCGTGGATTGTAGATTGCTTTCTCGGCTTGTGGCTTTGGTGAGCGCTCTGGCCAACTTGCGTTCTCCGTGCATCAAGGCCAACTGGGGGTTGGACCCAAATCCAGTTCAGGATCGCATTGCAGAGGCTGAAATATGACCGGCGGAAGGTCCTGCTGTGTTGACCAGCAAAACATAAAAGAGCAGGCTCCTAGTATACTTGTGGGGAACCTTTGGCCCTTCAGATGTTGCTGAACTACAACTCCCATCATCCCTGGACATAGGTCATGCCTGCAAGGGCTGATGGGAGTTGTAGTTCAGCAACATCTGGAGGGCCAAAGGTTCCCCAATGCCTGCCCTAGTACCTACAACCAAGGCCTGTCCAATCCAGAGCCTTCATCCACAAAGGCTATTTTTTCCACCCCCTAATCACAACAGAGAGCCAGTGTGGTGTAGTGGTTAAGGTGTTGGACTACGACCTGGGAGACCAGGGTTTGAATTCCCACATAGCCATGAAGCTCACTGGGTGACCTTGGGCCAGTCACTGCCTCTCAGCCTCATGAAAACCCTATTCATATGGTCACCATAAGTCAGAATTGACTTGAAGGCAGTACATTTACATTTTTAATCATAACAACAAATCTACAGCTCTGGTTGGCTTAATCATGATGTGCAAAGGAGCATTCCTGTCTTATCTCTCTGTGGAACAGCATCACCCTGCACAAACAGGAAACCTGTATTATATGGACCATCATACGAGTATTGTCTAC